>NC_133347.1:36160399-36460399 GCF_030506205.2 Paramisgurnus dabryanus
CCATATCAGATTGGCCTGATATTTTGTGAGTGACACCTTGAGGTGGTATACTGTCACTCTGAAGTGAAATTATTGTGTGCAAACAGGTAGTTTCCTTTAAACAGGCATTTGTTCTTATAGAAATAAACATGTATTTAGGTTATTTTGGAGAGCTGTATTTTACAAACTCCATATCAGATTGGCCTGATACGGTGTGAGTGACACATTGAGTTGGTATACTGTCACTCTGAAGTGAAATTATTTTGTGCAAACAGGTAGTTTCCTTTAAACATCTATTTGATTTTATAGAAATAAACATGTATTTAGGTTATTTTGAAGAGCTATATTTTACAAACTCCATATCAGATTGGCCTGATACGGTGTAAGTGACACCCTCCGATGGTATACTGTCACTCTGGGGTAAAATCATTCTGTGAAAACAGGTAGTTTCCTTTAAGCACCTATTTGATCTTATAAAAATAAACGTGTATTTGGGTTATTTTGGAGAGCTATATTTTACAAACTCCATATCAGATTGGCCTGATACGGTGTAAGTGACACCCTTGGATGGTATACTGTCACTCTGAGGTAAAATCATTCTGTGCAAACAGGTAGTTTTCTTTTAATATCTAACTAAATGTATAGAAAATACAGAGTGTATAGGACATCTTAGAGGTGTCTATTTTAAAAACAGCATATCAGACTGTGATGATACTGCATGAGTGACAACCTGAGATGGTGTACCATCTTTCAGAGATGGAATGATTCTTTGGAAACAGGTAGTTCCTTTAACATCTAACTAAATATATAAAAATACAGCATGTGTTGGATATTTTAGAACCTTCTCATTTAAATACCATATCAACTATATAGCAATGCTCTGTCAATCCCCTGAAAAACCCAGCAACTAGTAACACTAACAGCCACCCATAATGCTGTAGCAACTACCTATCATTCACTCACTGACTCTCTATTATACGCATAACAGTTCTGTGTTAACTACCCTGAACAGCCTAGCAATTTTAAAACCACCTAAAATACCCTAGCAAAGGTCAACTTCGCAATCACCAAGAAATTATAACAATATCCTAGCAACCAATTTAAATACCGTAGCCTAGCAACAGCCCAGCAATCACATAGAATGTCACAGCAACAGCCTAACAACCACCCTTAATATGCTAGCAACTTCATAGTCATCCACCATAATATCTCAACAACAGCCTAGCAATAACCAATAAAACCCTATCAACAGTCTAGCAATTACCCAGAAAACAAGAGCAAGAGCATAGCAACCAACCAGAATTCCACAACAACAACTTAGCAACAACACAGAACCCCAGAGCAACAGCCTAGCAACCGCCATAATTCCCGAGCAACCACAAAGAATGCCAGAACAACAACCTAGCAACCACCCATATAGCTTAGCAACAGTCTAGCAATCACAGAGAAAACCAAAGCTATACCATAGCTACCATTTAAAAAACCTTAGTAACAGCGTAGCAACCACACATAATGCAATAGAAATAGCCTAGCAACCACCCATAATACCCTAGCAATGAATTAAAACAGACCCAGAATGCAACAAAAACAGCCTAGCAACCACCCATAAATCCCTAGCTACGATTTAAAACAGACACAGAATACAATAGAAACAACCTAGCAACCACCCACAATACCCTAGCAACGACTTAGAATGCAATAGAAATAGCCTAGCAACCACCCACAATACCCTAGCAATGATTTAAAACAGACACAGAATGCAACATAAACATCATAGCAACCACCCATAATACCCTAGCAACGACTTAAACAGACACATAATGCAACAGAAATAGCCTAGCAACCACCCATAATACCCTAGCAATGAATTAAAACAGACCCAGAATGCAATAGAAACAGCCTAGCAACCACACAGAATGCAAGAGAAACAGCCTAGCAACCACCCATAATACCCTAGCAATGACTTTTAACAGACACAGAATGCAATAGAAACAGCCTAGCAGCCACCAATAATACCCTAGCAACGACTTAAACAGACACAGAATGCAAAAGAAAAAGACTAGCAACCACCCATATACCCTAGCAACAGTCTAGCAATCGCATACAAAACCAAAGCTATACCCTAGCAACCACTTAAAAAGCCCTAGCAATACCATAGCAAGTAACCAGAATGCAACAAAAACAACCTAGCAACAACGCATACAACCCTAGTAACAGCCTAGCAACCACACAGAATGCAAGAGAGACCGCCTCGCAACCACTCATAATACCCTAGCAATGACTTTAAACAGACACAGAATGCAACAGAATCAGCCTAGCAACCAAACAGAATGCAACAGAAACAGCCTAGCAACCACTTATAGAACCCTAGCAACCACACAGAATGCAAGAGAAACAGCCTAGCAACCACCCATAATACCCTAGCAATTACTTAAAACAGACACATAATGCAACAGAAACAGCCTAGCAACCATTTATAGAACCCTAGCAACCACACAGAATGCAAGAGAAACAGCCTGGCAACCACCCATAATACCCTAGCAATTACTTAAAACAGACACATAATGCAACATAAACAGCCAAACAACCAAACAGAATGCAACAGAAACAGCCTAGCAACCACTTATAGAACCCTAGCAACCACACAGAATGCAAGAGAAACAGCCTAGCAACCACCCATAATACCCTAGCAATTACTTAAAACAGACACATAATGCAACATAAACAGCCTAACAACCAAACAGAATGCAACAGAAACAGCCTAGCAACCACTTATAGAACCCTAGCAACCACACAGAATGCAAGAGAAACAGCCTAGCAACCACCCATAATACCCTAGCAATTACTTAAAACAGACACATAATGCAACATAAACAGCCTAACAACCAAACAGAATGCAACAGAAACAGCCTAGCAACCACTTATAGAACACTAGCAACCACACAGAATGCAAGAGAAACAGCCTAGCAACCACCCATAATACCCTAGCAATTACTTAAAACAGACACATAATGCAACATAAACAGCCTAACAACCAAACAGAATGCAACAGAAACAGCCTAGCAACCATTTATAGAACCCTAGCAACCACACAGAATGCAAGAGAAACAGCCTAGCAACCACCCATAATACCCTAGCAATTACTTAAAACAGACACATAATGCAACATAAACAGCCTAACAACCAAACAGAATGCAACAGAAACAGCCTAGCAACCACTTATAGAACCCTAGCAACCACACAGAATGCAAGAGAAACAGCCTAGCAACCAACCATAATACCCTAGCAATGCCTTATAACAGACACATAATGCAACAGAAATATCAGCAGATTTAGTGAGAAACTTTTATTTTGAAATCATTCCTCTCGTGCATTTACCGTAATGTCTCATTTATGTGCACACAGAAAAAAACGGGGGGCTAGTTTGACCGTCTTTTTCGGAGTGGCGGCTGGCTTGACTGCAGTAACTCATCTGACACCTAAACACAAGTGTTCACTTCACGCGCGAGATACACATACGTCAACACGTCATATAATGAAAGAAAAATATAAACATAATAACACGAAGAGCTTATGTATGAAAATATCAACTTACATCCACCTGCAGAGGCACTAATCTGAGACGACATCTCTCTGTGACCGTGAATCCCTTCGGTAAATCAATGTACTGACCCCAATCCGCCGAGAAACACTGAATCACGAATTTACGCTGAATATCGATCTGATGTCCATAGAGAGAGAGAAACTTCTGGATCAGAACCTCATATCCAGAACCAACAGCTACAGATGAAGGCCGTGAGAACACAGAGAAGGAGAATAACACAGAGACATGATCAATGCTGCTGTGTGTGTCCGCCATCATGAGCTTCCACTATCACATGAATCACTCTCATATGAATCAGTGAATCATTTTAATGAATCAGAACTACAATCCAGTCCACAGCAGATGAAGGCTGTGAGAACACAGATAGAAAAAGAATAACACAGAGACATGATCACTTCTGCTGTGTGAGTCCGCCATCACGAGCTTCCACTCTCACATGAATAACTCTCAGATGAATCAGTGAATCATTTTAATGAATCATATATACAGTACAGTCCACAGGTACAGATGAAGGCCGTGAAAACACAGAGAAGGAGAATAACACAGAGACATGATCGGTGCTGCTGTGGTAGTCTGCCATCATGAGCTACAACTCTCACATGAATCACTCCCAGATGAATCAGTGAATCATTTTAATGAATCATATCTACAGTACAGTCCACAGGTACAGATGAAGGCAGAGAGAACACAGAGAAGGAGAATAACACAGAGACATGATCACTGCTGTTGTGTGAGTTCCCAATAATAAGCTACAACTCTCACATGAATCACTCTCAGATGAATCAGTTAATCATTTTAATATCTACAATACAGTCCACATGTACAGATGAAGGCAGAGAGAACACAGAGAAGGAGAATAACACAGAGACATGATCACTGCTGTTGTGTGAGTTCCCCATAATGAGCTACAACTCTCACATGAATCACTCTCAGATGAATCAGTGAATCATTTTAATTTCTACAGTACAGTCCACAGGTACAGATGAAGGCAGAGAGAACACAGAGAATGAGAATAACACGGAGACATGATCACTGCTGTTGTGTGAGTTCCCCATAATGAGCTTCAACTCTCACATGAATCACTCTCAGATGAATCAGTGAATCATTTTAATGAATCATATATACAGTACAGTCCACAGGTACACATGAAGACCATGAGAACACAGACAAGGAGAATAACACAGAGACATGATCGGTGCTGCTGTGTGAGTCCGCCATCATGAGTTTCAACTCTCACGTGAATCACTCACAGATGAATCCGTGAATCACATAACAGTAACAACCAGACTTCATGATGAGAATGCTTTAGTGGGAGGGTCCATGAAAGCCAATGTTGATATTTGAAATTACCTAAACAAACACCCTACCCCAATAGAATCCGGACCTTCTTTGCATATACCCGCCCCACACATACGCAATCCAGGCAACGATGTTGGTTAGTAGTAGACATGCCCCTTACTGATGATTGCCTACAAGTGTGTTTTGGTAGTCGGCCCGACTTCAAAAATCATGCACCCCACCTTTATACTTCATTATTATGATGAATGAAACACATGAGAGTGCATGAACAACAGTACAAGATAAGAAAGGTCAAAGATTGATCTTAAAAAGACTTTAGCTTTATTAAGTGTGCTCTCGAGGTAACAAAGATTATGATGTAACTCAACGAGTTTGTTCTGTTATTAAGTCATTTTCACAGGTTTAACTTGATTGTAAACAACTGAATGCACATAAACAAAAGCAGCATTTATTATTACAAATCTGACCTGACAGCATTGCATACCATTGTTTCACTTCAGTGAGTGAAGTTATTACATTGCATTAAAAAAATACAATTCACAGTGAAACTCAAAACTAAGCAGAATAATTTAAAAATCAAAAATATAAAACTTACAATGATGTTTAAAACAAAGAAACCTCATCCTTCTCATCCATATCATACAAAAAAACAACAGATTGAGTTAAAGTCAGACTTCAGTCAGTGTGTATTTAAAATATTCAAAATGTGTTTTTGTCTGTATTACAAAAATGAGCAGCAGCAGTATATCTCAAAATGGCTGATATATTTGTCATATTCATTCAAATACAAACAATTACACAGGTCTGATCTCAGAACAGTCAAGCTGTGTCCCAGCTTCAGAAATTAGCACTTAATGGCATGTTTTTTATCAACTCTTATTTGAAATAAAATGTCATTTTGAGAGTGATTTAATTGTAAATTATAATAAAGTAAAGGCACAGTTTAAGTGTTTCAGCACAACACATAGCACACATATATCAGATATAAACCTTTAACTTCACCAAATCTCAAAACAGATTTCCTTCATAGGCCACAACAAACATTTCTCTAACAACATTTATAACGTTTGCTGTGTTCAGCTCCAGACTCTTCATCATCATGACTCTTTTGTAAATACTTATTATATATTTACTAAATGACACGGTCTGAAGCTCACAGAGAGATGAGGAATTAATAATTCATTGAGTTCATTATCATCATGATGAAATCACTTCTCAATGGTTTCCACTATAGTTTCCTCTGACCTTGTAATATACTATCATAGACAGAGCTGGTCAGAGGAATATAGCTGTTTTCTGTGTAGTCCAGAAAGTAAATTGGATCATTGATGTTTGAGGGATTAAAGCCGCTCTCCACCAGAGAAAACTTCTGCTGTTTAAATGTGCTGGTCATCTCCATAGACTCCTACACAAACACAAATCACACATTAAACAAACTCCATCCAGACTTCATTTCATATGACATTAACATATATTGCAGGCAAAATGTAAAGACAAAAGATTATTCTAATGCGATGTAAGTCAGATGATCTCTTTATTTATAATCAGAGCTGGAAGACAATAGTCAAATATCTGTAAGTTCAGATAAACTTTTGAGTAGCAGTCATGTTATCAATGATTCATTCCCATCATTCAAACATCTCCATCACTGGACAAGTAACTTTCACAAGATTGCCTGCCTGCTCATTCAGTTTTTTATTAATTCCTGGTAAATAAACTTGGCTTGTTGTGTTCGAACCCAAAGCTCGGCCCAAATCCCAAGTTTAACTGCTGCAAATAGAGCTGCACAGGTGAAGATAAAGAGCACTGAAGGAGGAGATGAGAAGATGAGGAGGAGGAAATGAGGATTGGTTTGAATGTTTAAGGTCCTACAAAGCCTACTTTTAAAACTTCATTAAAAACACTTCAGTGATGTTGACTGCTCTTATGATATTCATTCACTTTATCATTAGTTTTACAAGGAGAAATTGTTTGTAGAGCAAACCATCCAGCACTTCTAAACAGTTTTTAAATGTCATAGTTAGGATCTTAGTGTGAAAGTAATTAGTTGCAACACAAATAAACTCCAGTAGATGGCGCTGTAGTCTGCAGTACAGTACTTTCACTTGACTTCACTGCTAACTTCATAATGCAGAACTGATAAATGAACTTTGAAATTGACTATAACACACATTAGACTCCAGCTTTATTCTCATTATTTCAATCTCTTCACTGTAGAAATATTTCCACTCAACAGTCAAGATATAATATTATTAATCTGTCTGAATGACTGGAAGCATTTAAAATGATTTATCAGTGTTTTAATATTTAATAAACGAGAGGCATTTGTGTTTAAGTGACCCGCTGTGAGCTTATTAATAAGAAGACTTTAAGATTAAATGTGTGTTAATATTTTCGTCAGTAGTGTTTTTATTGTACCTGTAGTCTAATGAAGAGAGGTCGAGCATAAGCTGGAAGTTCTCTCATGATGTAATCAAAGAGTTTCTTTCCATCAAATATCAAGTCAGGTCTCAAAATGATCGCAGCCATTCCAGCTCGACCCTCACTTCCTAAAAACAAAACAAATCAAGTCTGATTCATTTAAAACAGTCTGATAGAACCAAAGATATATTTTAACAATTAGTCCAGTTACACAGCAGTGCTGCCATAAACCCTTAAATATATCCCTTTAACCAACATCCCATATCAGCAGGAAGAGAAGGAAGGAGAATTAGGAAGGAAAAAGGAAGGAGAACTAGATTAGTTAAAACATTTCAAATGTATATATATATATCAGTTTTCCTTTTATATATTTTATCATTTTAAAATTGTAAAAATCTTGTCTCATTCTTGTGAACCCAATCCTGCTGGGTTCAGGAAACCAAAACCAGGCAGTGATTTCATGGCTATGTGTCACCCGTCTCTTTCAATGAGATCGTTGGGAATGGGATGCTTTTCTAAATCTGGTTGTCATTAACAAATGAGTACCATCCACTCCAGTAACTGATGAGAGACGGATGACAAGAACTCAGACTGCTGATCGTTTGCATGAAGTTAAACGTTTCTCAACTTTGGCGTGGTGCTGGATACACCCAATCCGGTCGTCAATGGTCACTGTTGCTCGTGTCGCTGGAAGACAAGCTTCCTTTGAAATAAATGAGATCACGTCACTCTGCTACTGCTAGTCGCTGGTGGTCTGAAGGGTGGGCATGAGTGTCTCCTCACACCCTAGTGAGCTGTGTTTACTTTAAAAGCTTTCAGTGCATTCAGAAAGTATTTAGACCCCCTTCACTTTTTTAGTTTTTTATCTTTCTAAAAAGCACATATATTTGGCGTTATTCAAAGTTTTAACATTATTTTCCACATACCATACGGTATTGTTGCTCCTCTTTAACCCGGCTTTTCTGAAACAATACGATTTCTACAAAGCTCATCATTCTGAGAAAGCGCGTTGTGTTCTGATTGGCTGAATACCTCAAGGGCGTCAACAGAAATGTGATTCTCCTTATGCAAGCGCTACTGTGCACTGCTCCAAACTCATGTTTGAATCGTCAGTAGGTATGTTACGAGAACCAATACTTCGGTACCAAGTCGATACCATTATTTATTTTTTACATGACGGTACTTGTTTTCTGCAGTACCAGAGGTACCAAGGCAGGGCGTAAGCGTTGACGCTTCCCATTCACTTTTAATGGGTGACGTCATGCATTGCCGAACTGAATTGTGGATCCGTCGGCGCCGCGTCAGTACCGTTGCTCGCGGCAGAAGTTGAACATTTCTCAACTTTTCAAGCGGCAACACATGCGTCAGCCAATCAGATTGACTTATGCAAATAACCTAGACAGAGCCAGCCAACTACATTTATGGAAGACCGGAGCTTGTGTAGCGGCCACTGTGATTGGCTGTTGGCCACGCTTCAGACAAGCCTTCCGTCAAGCGATAACCGTTACCGCCAGTCCCTCCAACTATTAGTCCCTACAAGCACATTAGTGGATGTCGCTATTAGTGGATGGGAGAAACAAAGCTTTTTGAAGCTTCGAAGCAATTAAGCAATTGGTTCAATTGATTCGAAGTTTCATAAAGCTTTGTTTCTCCCATCAAAATTGATTCAGTTTTTCGAAGCATTCGAAACACCAAACACGCTTGTGACACCTGCTGGTCAAAATAGTATAAAAGCAGTTCTGTCCAAACATTTTACACTTTTTTACAAATCCCCCTAGTGGTGAATCATCAGATTTTCGAAACGTTTCAAAACAGTTATGACGTAATGAAGCCTAGTCGCTATCAAACACAGAATTTGGCAATGCTCCTTAAAGACAGACACCCGGATCTCTTTAAAGAATTCAAGATGAGTTTTGATTCATAGTAACATCATATACAAAAGGTAAAACTTAAATTTTATACTGAAACCCAGACCCTATATTATGTTTGTTTGAGGCAGCTGGCATTAATGACCACCCAACTTTATGCTAGATCAGTGATTTCCAACCGGGGTACGTGAAGAGTTTCCAGGGGGTATGCAAAAAGATTTAGATCTTGCTTTGATCTCATTTACTTTTAATAAAAATGTCTTTCGTTTGTCCAGTCATTGACCTAAGATTGATTTTTGTGAGGAAAGCATTGTAAAAAGGACTACTTTAAAATGTAATTTTAATCTTATTATTAATATTAATCTTATCATTAATATTATGTCCAACTCAAGAACGATCTGAATATTTTCAATGAATCTGAATACTTTCTAAAGACACTAAGTTTATTAACTATAAATATTGTTCAAATAATATTCATTTCTGCTGCCAATGCATTTTCAAATGACGCAAAAAACATTTGCATTGTTTTTGGCTAACATATTTTGTCCCGTATGATGGCTTTTCATTTCAACACATTTTCTCTTTATATTTAAACAGAATACTTTAAGTTATTTGCACACTTTAATTATCAGTAACTTAAACTGAGATTTTAGTAAATTTAGCTCAATTCCAAACAAGCGCCGGAGTGGAAAATTTGCGTGTGATTTACTACAAAGGAGCAAATAAAATACACAGGGACAATAATGACATAAACACATTTCTATAATGACCATTGCAATCTATTAGAGCAGCGCAAATTAGTACAGGGTCGCAATTAAGAGACAGAGTGTGAAATTCCAGCTAAGTAAAAGTACACTAAAAAGAACTGGGGGACGAAAGATGAAGGGTAAAAGATGACGTTTTGAAACACCTGATTTGACTTCTCCTCGTGACGACTTCTCTTTTCGCCAGCAACTTAAACATAGCATGGCTTGGCAAACTATATTAAAAAAAAAGTATGTTCCTCTGGCAAAATTGAATACTTGCCTTCCTTTATGTTGCTTCTAAAAGGAAAACTTCCACAAATGCATATGCAATAAGGTCGCAAAAAAACACATTTTTTAGAGCTAAATATCCACTGCGTGTCTTTAGTACGTTCAGTCGTTATTTAATGCCATAATAACGGTTTGTGCAAGCTGTTAGTAAATGTGGCCCTTAAAGGGGTCATATGATGAAAAATTTTAATTTGTAAAATAAGTCTTTGAGGTTCCCAGAGTCCGTATGAAGTTTTATCTTAAAACACCCTACAGATAATTAATAATAGCATGTCATATTGCCATTTTGTAGGCCTGAGCAAAAATGTGCCGTTTTTGTGTCTTTTAAAATGCAAATGAGCTGATAAAATGCAAACACTGATCGCAATGATGGTGGTTTGTTGAAATAAACTTGCTTCATCAGTCATTTAATTAATATGACTAATTATTTGTCTTTAAAACACAACTTTGGTTTAGTTTCGATGAAGGGGTACTTGAGCCATACTGATAGGGCTGTGGGGGTACTTGGGGCTAAAAAGGCTGGGAAACACTGTGCTAGATATAATGTTTTGTGTTAGTCAGTTATTTGTTAATGAACCTGCATTTACAACATTATATCTATCTACCATGCCTCACCGTTTAGGCATCCTGTCAGCAAAATGTAGTCTAATGTCACTGCATTAAATAGTTCTTAAAATGTTAAGGGATAATAATAATAACATTTTTATCCATGTGAATGATATCAAACTAATGTTTCATTCAGAGTTTGTGTGTGCGTGCGTATGTGTTTATGAGGGCACCTTAGCACCTGTAGCCTTAGCGGATTTATTAGTCATTAGCCTCTTTCACACAGTAATACTGGTAAATTACCATGAATTTACCAGAATGAATTTACCAGTAAATACAAAAATGTGCTGTTCACACACGCAGTGACATTCCGTCTTTTTACCAGTAAGACATCATTCACACATCAGTATCAAAATACCGGTAAATTCGTTGAGAAAGCGGAAGTACCTGTGGCGCGCGGCGAGCTCAGTGTTGTATTTGTAAACAGTCCACGTCGTTCATATCCACGGTCCGTATTTTGTTGTTTTCACGTCTGTGGTAAACTCTGACAGTCGCGAAGTTGCTCATGACCAAACAACATTGCATGAGGCGACGTCAAACCGATGGCGTTTTAAACAACAGTACTTTTTGCACATTAGGCTTCACATAGGGCGTGCTAAGGACGTCGGCAATTCGACAAGTAGGTGGTAAGATGTTTTAAACAACTTTGGTGAAGAAATGTGGACGTAAACTTCAGGTGTGCTCGACTTTCAAGCACCGCATGTGTGGAAACGTCCGTAAACAATCTGGGCGTAAACGCGTCATCTGTTTTAAATCATTATGATTGGCCCGAAGCTGTCAGCGCGGTCTGACGTCGTCCGTTCTAAATGCCGGTAATCCTATATTTTTCGTTAACACATAGCGCTTACCGGTAAATTACTGGTAATCTTACAACCTGTCTTACTGGTAAATTGGGAGCACTGATTTACCGGAAAGGTTCTGTTCACACATGATCTGTTAACTGCAATTTACCAGTAAATTACCAGTAAAGACTGTATGTGTGAAAGGGACTATTGTCAGAAAGTATGTTTAATAAATAAAATATCTTTCTTATTCGCTCTCTTTTTGCCAGTATCAGCCAGAGGAGGAGAAAAGTCAACAAACATTAACACAGACAACCTAAACAAAAGCTCTTAAAAGTTTCCTATAATGTTGAAATGTTTTAATAAAAAAAAAAGTGTAAGTATAATTGTTCTTTTTTTTTTACACACTGTGGTACCGACTTTAGTACCAAATACCGTGCATCTTTTGTGGTATTAGCCACCGGACTCCTAAATTTTTGTTACTGTGACATCCCTAATCGTCAGTAGTAAATTATTTTAATATGAAAACATAGACTACTAACAGGATGTGAATCAAGGAGCCAGATTGTAGTTGCAAAGTTGGAATTGCGCCACTTTTTAGACAAAGCCTTTGTGCTCATCCAGTACTTTTCAAGAAAACGGTCCTCCATAAAATGGCAGCACACAATCAAACATTTGAGCTGTACTGTTCGGAAACAGTGTTGTAAATAAAACGTAACCATTGATTTCTTAATGTTCCCTCTATTGAAAGGCCAAACACAGCATCTCCACGACATGGCGGCACCAACGGTTACACCTCTATCTTTGCATACATTAGGGCGGTGCTATGCAAATGTTACCTGCAGTATGACATCCAACATCTCTGGAGAGAACAGAAAACGGCTGTCTACTGATAGTTGAAAATTTACTTTTATGTAGAAAGTAAAAATACTTAAGTACTATACAACTCTGCTTTTAACACTCTTAAAACAAATGAAAACATGAAATCGGATCATTGATTTGCCTAAATACTGGTATTTAAATTACTTAAAATACCAGTAATGTATTTTTTGAAGACATGTTTATAAAAAAAATGCTTAAAAATCTTCGCTTTAACTAAGCTTTGTCTGTGAAACCGGGCCTTGAATTAATTTTTTTATTAATCTGCACTAAATAGTATGTCAGAAATGTTTGTAATTGTTATACAAAGAAAAACCTGAAATATTGACATAAGTACTCAGTACTTAGCTGAAGCACCTTTGGCAGCAATTACAGCCTCAAGGCTTTTTGAATGACACAACAAGCCTTGAACACCTGGACTGTGATATTTTCTTTACAAATCCTCTCAAGCTCTGTCAGGTTGTATGACAGCCATTTTTAATTCTCTCCAGAGATGTTTAATGGGGCTCTGTCTGTGGACATTCACATTGTCGTCCCTAAACCACTCCTGTATTGTCTTGACTCTTGCCTGTGTGCTTAAGGTCATTGTCCTGTTAGTTGGTTAAACCTTCAACTCAGTCTGAAGTAGGACAGGTTTTCATTAAACAGATCTCTGTACTTTGCTCTGCAGGCAGATCCTGTGATCTCATGGCTTGGTTTTTGCTCTGATATGCAGCTGTTAGACCAGGGGTGTCAAACTCATTTTAGGCTGCGGGCCGGATGGTAAATAATGCCACGAAGTGCGGGCCGGATAATTTTTTTAAACCTTAGTGTGCTGATAATTGTGTGTTAAAATTAACTAAACAAACCAATTAATTTGTTTGTTTAGCAAGAAAAACAGAGAAACACACAGCTCTGTGAAAACTACATTTCATAAGGTCACACTCATACTGTACATATTATACACACAAATTTACATCTGAACAAAACCCACTGGCCTTATAGGTTGAAAAGCTTTAATTTAACTTCTTTTGCCTTAATGCCTAAATTATTTATAAACCATTCACTTTTCTTTGGAATATATTTGTAATGAGAACAGTCATTTAGAAAATGATAATGCTAGATGGGGCAGTGGCCCAAACCAAAAATGGCACTAAGGGGGGTGGTACTTATGGTTTTTATAAAGTATTATAAATATTATGTGTTATATTACTAGCATCAACTTAGACATGTGATTATAATGGGAAATATAATAACAAGAATTAAAGTGTGACAATCTGCTAAATATTCAATCTGATTTACCTGCTGGCTTGATGGAGCTTTGAATCCATGTTTGTAATGTTGAACTGCTGCTAAAAGCCTCTCTTTCCGTTCTCTGTCATTATTTTCTGAAGGCATTGGTGTTTTTTGTATTTTTTGTCTACAAAGTGTGCCAACAACAGCAAATTTAGTGTTTATTTTAACTTAGATCTGATCGGGAACATTAAATCGATTAGACAAGCATTGTGGATATTTTGTTTTTGTTAGCTTGCTAAGTTGTTAGCACTTTTTGAACACTGACAGCAAATCATTACCGGAAGAAATACATAAACATACTTACAAATTACTAATTCTGCGGTTTAACAACTGATATAATGTAATGAATCTACCTGTTAATGCAACGAATTTCGGAAACTGTCGTCTTCGCTCTCCAGGCAGAGAGTGGACACAGAGATGCTGCGGAGCGGGCGGAAAAACACGGAAGTGGATTACCAGAATCGGTGGATCTTTAGCGGAGCGGTAACATTAAAACGGCAAGATTTTTGGGCACCGTGTTTAGTCTATGTTCCGCGTTTTGCTGCTTTCCGCAAGTCTCTCATATTAAAAACGAACTAGACACCCGCCTAAAAGGGTTTTTAAAATATGTATTTAATATTTAATAATACTGAATAAATCAACAGCGGGCCAGATTGGACACCTTTGCGGGCCGTATCCCGCAAAGTTTAGTACTTTGTGATACCATTATCATGTTCATATGCCTGAAGAAGATCTTACGATTGAAACGTCGCAATAAATTATTTTTATATTTTGCAAGTTATTAGTGTGTGGGATATCTCTTTTGTATACATGGACTGTAACATTAACATTGTATTTTCCTGCTGTGTCTGATTATAAGAAATAATATAAGCCGCATGTTGACACCCCTGTGTTAGACCTTCTGTAGCGATGTGTATGAGTGCCTTTCCAAATCATCTCCAATGAATTTAACCCATCACAGGTAAACTCCAGTCAGCAACCATCAAGAGAAATGAGAGGCACTTGAGCTAAAGTTTAAGTGTTGTTGTAAAGGGTCTGATGTCATATTTCAGGTTTTCCTAAAAATCAGTTTTCACTTTGTTATAATGAGAGTAGATTAATGTATTGTCAAGGGGGTCTGTATACTTTGTGCTGTATATTTTCTGTAATGGAGCGATCCAGTGACAACACAATATCAGATGAATAAACTACATTGTAGTTCTTTGCCATACTGAGAGATTACTACACAAAAAAAAAAAATCACATGAAACCTACAGATTTTTGTTGAATTATTGTTCTTTAGTTATTAATACATTTGTTTAAAGACTGTTTTTCTTTTAGTGTTGATGTGGTTTGATCAGTACCTGGCACCTGGACTCCATACACATTCACCTCCTGAATAAAATCCACCTGTCCAAGAATCTCTGTGACCTCAGTGGTCGCCACATTTTCACCTTTCCATCTAGAAATAATAACAGAGTCCCAAAATTAATGACCCATGATGATTATATACTGTATGAAAACAGCTTCCATCTGTAAACAAGTCTGTACCTGTAAGTGTCTCCTACTCGATCCTTGAAGCAAATGAAGTTCTCATCCTCAGCCATCAGGTCTGCGGTGTTAAAGTAAGCATCTCCTTTAACAAACACATCTCGCAGGATCTTCTTCTCCGTTAACTGTTTGCTGCCAGCGTAACCGAAGAACGGACTCTGAGAGCAGATCTTAGACAGTAACAGTCCTGTTTCACCTGATCATAACCATACAAATAAAACAACAATCATCAGGGGTTTATCTATCTGTGCAATCACAACTGTGATAAATTATCATTCATTACCCTTTAAAGCAACACTATGTAGTTTTTTTACCTTTAAATAATGTCTCTAAAATTATTTCAGTGATAGAACAACTTTTAACTGGACAAATTGTACTGTTGCTGCAACCTGAGAAGCCTCCTAGCTGCTACAAGCACACTCAGAAAGTGGCGGTGGAGGGTAGGAAACACAGCCCCGCCCCTCCCCCTGCCTGCAGAAGAGTGTCTAATACCAGGCACTGTTGCGCTTTTCAACCACATGGGGGAGCTGTAAGTCATTTTTACATGGAAACTACATAGTGTTGCTTTAATTCATCTAGTGTTGCTTCACATCAATTCAATTATATTTATTTATTAAAATAATGTTGACAAATAATGTCAGTTAGTTTGGTTAAGACAGGCAGCTTTTTCTAACTTATATTTTTATAACTTCTATAGATGGTTTCATCGGACAGGCATGACGGTTACGCACCTGGAACAAAATTAACTTCCGGTTTGTGCTTGTTTATCGGTTTAGTTAGTGGCTAGTAATATGGTGCCGACTACAAAAGCAGTAAAAGTTAAGGTGATGAGTAGACTGAAGTTGGGTTCAAGTTGTTTTGTTGTTGGATGAAACCTGACGGCGAGCATGGATCACTGCTGTGTGAAGAGAGGTTTGGCAGCCAGGCAAGCACTCAATTCATTACAGGTAACAAACTCATGATAATCGACAGATAATAGCAGAAACTGATTTCTACACAAGTTGCTAAGTTGCATTGGATACAATAATTTATCACAGTAACGTAAGCCTCGACTAGATAATCAAAGATGTATAGCTGACTGATCACTGGTAAATCAGACAGGGGTCAGTTGCATAAACATAGTTGGAAAGTTAAGACTTAAGGTAAGCCTAGTCTTAAGAATTAGTCTGACCAACTTGCAATTACTTAAAGCTAATCAGTTTTAGACTGCAAAAAATGACTTTCTTACTTTTTGTCTAGTTTTCAGTAAAAATATATAAAAATTCTTAAATCAAAATGTGTTTTCTTGATGAGCAAATGACCTAAGAAAATAACTCTAGTTTTTAGACAAAAAATATCAAATTTAAGCAAATTTGTGCTTAAAACAAGCAAAAAAACATTGGCAGATTTTTTTTCTTGTTTTATTTTCTTAGGTAATTTGCTCATCAAGAAAATACTTCTATTTTCTACTGAAAACAAGACAAAAAAAAAATATTAAGTAAGAAAGTCATTTTTTTTTGCAGTGTACTTTTTGGTTTGATATGAAATCAGTCTACATTTTAATGTGTGATACGTTTTGAAGAAAACAAATCCATGACTAACTTGTAAAACTAGTCTAAACAGTTAATGCAACCGGCCACACTGGTCTGTAGAAAAACACTATTATCTTAGCGGTTCTGGTAGTTTAAGTAACCTTAAAGGTATAGCGGAGGATTTTCTTGATTTTAGTCTTGATGATCCACCCGGAAAAAGAAAATCCTCTGCAATACCTTTAAATAGTAATGGTTACTAAACATAGTTTTAACTTTGTAGTTAATGCAATTCCTGGTTATTTATTTTGCTTGCAATCAAAAAATCTAAAGGGACTCTGTTGTTAATGAAGTTTTGCAGAAGTCTACCATAAGTTTGGGCCACAAAGGCAGTAATGTTTGTTCATGTTGTTGTCGTTAAAACATCTATATTGCACTTATATAACTCATGTCTCAAATGCGTATAAACTTTGCTTTGGATACTTTTCCTAAAATGACTTGCTTGTCTTGGTATGGTTGAATAAAAAATACACAACTGCAGCATCTTATGTTTAAATGAAACAAGATCTCATCTGTGCTCACCTTTCTCAACCCGTTGGCAGAATCCGTTCTGATCTCGCACAGGCTCATCTCTGATCATGTCATACTTCACCAAATCATATTTAAAAAGCATCTGCCAAAACAAACAAAATTCCAGTCCGTTTTAAAAACACAGCTGATGAAATATATCCTCTTTACTCCTATTATCTTACTTGCACACTTAACATTTTGGTTTAAGGAGTTCTTGTTCTTCAACATGTGTTTGTCAATGTGAAATTTGGCAAGTTTCCTAAGGCGCTGATGACCCATCTTACAGACCATTTCACAGTTCAATTCAAAGGTCAATTTGGATCTATTACTAGTGAATAGTGCAGATTAAGGGGCAGTTTTATCACCTTCTGACATAACAAGGGGAGCCAAATTTCCATGACCTATTTTTTCACTTGCTTGCAAATAATGGTTTACTAAAACCAAGTTACTGGGTTGATCTATTTCACATTTTCTAGGTTAAAAGAAACACTGGGGACCCAATTATAGCACTTAAACATCATGATATGTCCTATTTAAACAGATTATAGCTCAAAGTGTATGATCTACCCTGGAGATGGGAAATGCTGGCATAGGCCTATAAATAAAAAGTTGTTTTGAATTAGAATGAGAGTAAACTCTTGAGCCCATGAGCAGTAACACACATAGGGGAAATTTCCCAGACAGGACTAGGCCTTAGTTATATTAGGATATTTAAGTAGTTTTTACAATGAACCTTACAAAACCAATACTGGTATGCATATTAAACCGAAAGAATGCTACTGATATATGTTAAGATATGTCAGTGCAGGACGTCTTTAAATGAAGGCAGCTTAAACATGCATTTCAGTCTGGGACTAGGATATGACATTTAGGGGCTGTTTCCCGGACAGGCCTATCCTAGTCCCAGACTAAAATGCATGTTTGAGCTGCCTTCATTTAAAAACATCTTCCATTGACACATCATAACATATATCCATTGTTTTGTCTCAAGATGCACATCAGAATTGTTTTTGTAAGGTATGTTTGTAAAATTATTTAAATGTCCTAACATAACTAAGGCCTAGTCCTGGAATAATCCAAACTCTTTCTGGGAAACTGTCCCATAAACTCTTTGATTTAAGTTTAAAAGTTATTTCTGGACTGTAACTTTAACATTGTATTTTCCTGCTGTGTCTGATTATAAGAAATAATATAAGCATTGATATATAAGACACCTTACAAGCAAAACTTTTATTTTTAAAGCTCACATAACACACCGTTTTTGCCAATCTAATGTTAATCTTGGTTACCTATAGAGTAGTACTTCATCCATCATATGTCCAAAGAGTCTTTGTGTTGTCAGATTATAAAGAGACAGAACGGCCATTCCAGTTTTTTGGAGAAAGACAAATGAACACTTGAAGGCGTACGGTGGGCGGAGCTGAAGAGTTACGAGGACGCGCAGCCTTTAGATACTAATCTAACAGCTGTGACATTGATGGAAATCAAACTTAAATAAAAACTTTGTTTTTACACTGCAAAAATGACTTTCTTACTTAGTATTTCAGATATACAGTATAATCAGATTTTTTTGCTTGTTTTAAGCACAAATTCACTTAAATTGTATATTTTGTCTAAAAACTAGACTTATTTCCTAGGTCAGTTTGCTCATCAAGAAAATACATCTTAAATTAAGACTTTTTAGATATGTTTACTGAAAACAAGAAAAAAATACAAAAAAAAATAAAAATATCTAAAAATTCTTAAATTGATGAGCAAAACGACCCAAGAACATAAGTCTAGTTTTTAGACCAAAAATATCACATTTTAGTGATTTTGTGAATAAAACAAGAAAAAAATCTGTCAATGGGGTATATTTATCCGCTATTTTAATAAAAAAATGTGTAAATCTTGATGTGTTTTTTGCATGTAAGTGCAGTAAAATTCCAACTGAAGCTGAAAATGTTTGCTGTTGTTGGTGTTGTTTATATCATATGCACATATGCACCGATTGCAAACAAAACACGTGATATTTTGATTTACTTTCGCCTGTGGTTGCGACTCCTAAACAGGATCTTTTAAAGTTGGGACCGCTCCATCAGTTGTAAACAAGTGCCAAATGCGGCATCCAACTGAGCCTTGTTTGTAAAGCAATACTCTCCGAAATGCATCCAGGGAACAAACATACACCTATTCACAATTACGTTGCTGTCTGGGAAAAACTAACCACATCCCCTGTTGTCTTAAGACATGAAAAACTAAATAAGGTTTTCTTCTCCTAACATCCACAAACACACTTCTTTTGTCGAACCATGAACCAAGTTGTTGCGTGCTGTTGCGCGTTCTTGCTCTCACTAAAACCACATTCACACAGACCTTTGGTCCCAGAAAATACCCGTAAAATTGCCAGACAAGCGTCTGTGTGAACACAAACTCATCCTGTTAATCTTCTGGGATCGTTGCCGGAAAGAGGACCTAGTTAGATACACGGAAAACCCTCTGTGTGAACAAAAAGCCGAAAGAATGCCGTAATGGGCGTGTCATAGTGAGGACGCCCACGTCATCACAACAAAAGTTATGATTCAGCTCCTTACAACGAGAGATAACATGCATATAAATATTCACCACGAGAAATGTTGCAAACTAGATTGAAGCAGTTATCAGGAAATTATATATGAGACGCATAAACAATGACGCACGTGCCGTAGTGAGGACGCGCGTCATGGCAACATGAAGTTGGTTCAACTCTTTAAAATCAGGGATTTACAACATTCACAAATGAGAAATGTCAGCAAACTGGACTGAAGCAGATATCAGGTAAGTTAGCTCGTCACTTACTGCGTTGAAACGGAAATCATTCAGCAGCATAAAAGAATATCGCGTCACATGCTCATTTTAACTATAATAAACAAGATATATCGTTCAGCTCCTCAAAATGCGGGTTTTAAATGCATATAAACAATCAAGATGAGAAATGTCTGAAAACTGTATCAAAGCAGAGATTAGGGAGCTCGTCAAATATCCACTCAGAAGCTGAGATCATTCACCAGCATAGAACGGCGCGTCACGCACTCCTTTATAGTCTTATCATAAACAAAAATGCACGCGAGTTGTTTCTGGAGAGAGAAATAATAAATAATTTGCAAACTTCAGATGCTGCGTAGAAGAGAGGGCGGGACTTTCAACAGGTCGTATGTCTTTCCGCGACCATCAGATGCCTGCTAATCATGGCAGTGTGAATGAACAAAAAATCTAAGGATCCCGGAAAAATCCAGGATGCATTTTCCGTGTATTTTACGGAATGTCTGTGTGAAAAGGGCTTTAAAGTGCAGGAGGAAAAACTCCCATAAAAGGAATATGGGGTCAATCAGTTGTAATGGATACCCCCGTTCGAAAAATAACTTTCCGAAACTTGTAGAAAAAGGAGGCGTGAGTTTGGCCCAGAAATACTTGACAATTTGCTTATGTTTAGCATGAGGGTTACAACTCTTAGTGTTAGAATGGATGAAATGGCATTAAACCCCCCCTTCAACAGTACAGAGTTTCAAACTAAATCTGGAACATAGGGTTGAAATTTCTGTTCTTATCCTCTCTGTCATTGACCATCTGACCCCAGTGTTGACTGGAACTCAGTGCATCACTACACAATGTCTTCTACAAATATGTACAAATCTATACACTTGTTTATACAGGCTGATGAGGGTTTTTTTCCTGAATGATCATGTTATTTTGCACTTTAAACTTGACAACCTTGTTAACCTGTTTTAACCTGAGGGTTTACTGCCGTTCACTTCTGAACTGACCTTGTATAAGAAATTGGATCGTCCAACGGCTCCGATCTTGCCAATGTGATTCATGAAGACCAGGTTTCCTTCGGTTGAGCCGTAGATTTCACACATGCAGATTTCGCCAAAGCGTCGGTGAAACTCTCTCCACACGTCCTGACGGAGACCATTCCCAACACCCATCCGTACCCGATGATCCTTCTCATTCTCAGCCTATAGTGAACAGATACACACAGACACTACTGATCACATGACATTCACATCTCTTCAATTTACATCAATCACTTTAACATTGCACTTAAAGGGACACTCCATTTTTTTTTATAAAGTTAAATAATTGATTTGTAGTGTTTTGGAATCCATTCGGCCAATCTCCAGGTCTGGCGCTAGCACTTTTAGCATAGCTTAGCATAATTAATTGAATCTGATTAGACCATTAGCATCGCAAGCAAAAATAAGCAAATTATTCTGATATTTTTCCTATTTAAAACTTGTCTCTTTTGTAGTTACATTGTGTACTAAGAACAAGAAGTTGTGATTTTCTAGGCCGATATGGCTAGGAACTATACTCCCATTCTGGCGTAATAATAAAGGACTTTGCTGTCGTACCATGGGTGAAACATGCACAATGATATTACGCAGTGCCTGAAAATAGTTCCCTTGGTAACTTTTAATAGCTGGGGACTATTTTACAAGATGTAGCTACAGAAGAGTCACACCAGAGGCGAATAAAGCATTAAGCACGAGTGATTTACATGTTAAAACAATGCAAAGATGTGATAGACATCCGAATCACCAATTGAGCTCTTCTGGCGTTTCAAGTGCGTAAGTTGAAAAATCTGAACTTTAGTGGATATTCACTCTACCTTAACCAATCAGGAGCTTGCTGTAGTAGTGACGTGATTATGATGTAGCAAGCGAAGGCAGAAATACGAAACTGTACAACAAACTTCATACTTTTATAGAAACAGGAATTAAAAGGATCTTGCTTGGCAGAAAGTGAGTGAGGCGGCAAGTTGTAAAAAACGCTCTTTAATCAATTGGAGCTATATACAAGCTAGCTAAAGCCGGCAAATTGAGCCGAATGACGCGAGTTAACTCAATGTTTAAGCATCCAACTACTACGCACGAATAGCTTGATTTATTCGCTTCATTTGCATCTTGTGTAAATGCACAGTAAGAACTTAAGACTGTGAGAACCTGTGTGTGTGTGTGTGTGTGTGTGCGCTCATCTTGACCGTGTCAGTGTACAGACACAAACAGATCTTTCACTCACTGATGTCCTGATGCTCATGAAGCATGAATGACAAACACAAAAGAGCTTTGTGTTCATTACGCACAAAAACTTAACACGAGCTCACTGGCACAGATTGTTTATTTGGCTTCTTGCAGAGTACACGGTGGATTTCTTCATTGATCTATGTGAGGACAGACCGATCCACACAAAGTTACTACTTTACCTATCTGTATGTTTCACTGCCTAATGTCTGCTCTACATAAACCACAACTCACACATTCACATTTCACTGACCCTTAAGCAACACCGCTAAACTTATTTTTTCCAAAAAAAACATTAGGGTTTTATAGGGTTTAAAATGTATAATAACAATGTTTTAGATTCAAATTAGACCTTTATTAAAAAATGTAAGATCAGTCTTAAAAACTATTAGATGATTTATGCTGGGTTCACACTGCCAGTAAACAGAGAGACATGATCCCATTCACTACAATAGAAGTTTGGCTACTTCCAGTGACATAAGCCATTGGCAACAGGAAGTGGGTGTCTAGAGACATTACAAAACTGAGAACATTTTAATTTTATGCAAATGATAGGCAACTTTCAACAGCGACTACCAATGGGAGTGAAGTCAGTGGATCTCTTTACTGCAGTCTCATTTGTTTAAATCTGTTATTAGAACAACCAGATTTAGGAAAGAGACGAGCGACAAACACTAATAATGTCACATGTAGTATAAAAACTATTTTAAGCAGATTATATAGCTGGCCGCTGATAGTGTATATAAAAAGCAGCTTTCTGAATTACCCACATATACAGATATATGTGACCATGTCCTGTCTGTGAACACACTGTCTCGTACACACTACAAACTTTCGTGACAACCGCATTTAAATGCGGGAGTGAAT
This sequence comes from Paramisgurnus dabryanus, assembly GCF_030506205.2. Lineage (NCBI taxonomy): Eukaryota > Metazoa > Chordata > Actinopteri > Cypriniformes > Cobitidae > Paramisgurnus > Paramisgurnus dabryanus. The sequence goes on from NC_133347.1 coordinate 36,183,664, forward strand.
CCCCTGAATGTTCGATTCATGTCTGTACGGATTAAGACTCAGTCCCAAAAATGTGATGATTGACACAGAAATAACCATAGCAACACAGCTTTGACCAAAATAATTTAACAGCATTATGTTTTGCCATAAACCTCCATCTTGGCGTTGTGTATTGCAGTGGTTTTCAATCTTGTTCTATGGGACCCACAGCTCTGCATATTTTGTATGTCTCCCTTAACTGACACACCCAGTTCTGTTCATGGATCTCTCCCTTAATGAGCTGATGATCTGAATCAGGTGTGTTAGATAAGGGAGACATGCAAAATGTGCAGGGCAGTGGGTCCCCTAGGACAAGATTGAAAACCACTGGTGTATTGTACGCTTTTGTGAGGTTGCTTCAGTCTTGCAGCGTTGCCAGGTTCTTGTCTATTTGTACGTAAATAACGTTTTGGCGCTTAACCGTTTATAGCTTTTGGCTCATGAAGCGATCACGTTTTTGGTGTTAATAAAGTGCCGGTCCCAATATTTTCATCTTTGAGGTAAGTTATTCGGTTGTAGAATGCGATTGTCAGTCCTGTAAATTACTGAACTGTGTGTGTACAGAACAGGATTAAGCATTAAAATGTGAAGTGGCAACCGAATTAATATGCAGTGTGTACGGGACAATAGTCACATATTGGCTGTTTCTCAATTCCAAGAACGCAAAGAACGGACTTGCGTTCTCGTGGAGACTGGTCTTGCCGGGCGAACTTAGAAGGTCGCGGAACACAGAACGCACTTGTGAGAATTGAGATGTGTGCGATCTTCCTGTTGGTCACGTGACCTCCCCAGATTTCAACGCGCAAGTCTGCACTCGATGCATCCTTGATATCAAGAACTCATCTGGGTATTTTCATGCGTCCTATGTATTTGCGCTCTTGAGAATTGGAATTGAACTTGGACTGTTAATGATGACATAGAGCGAGGACACAAGGATGCAAGATCGCTGAAGAACGCATGTTGAGAAACAGCCAATGTCATACCGGATAACTGTCCGGACCTTAGAGTGACATACAAAAAAGGCAAACAAACCGTAAAAAAAAAAAAATTCAAATAAACCCTCTGCCACAGGCATTACTGTATGAGTCCTGACAACAATATATTTAAATATTACAAAGAGCATTCTGTCCCAAAACCGGCTGTCGGCCAATGTCATCAGGGATAAAAAGCAAACTGGAGCAATTTTATTGTGAATTTTATTTTGTTTAACTTTTCCTCACTAGCACACTATGTAGTAAAATTCTATGTCACATTGGATAATACTAAAAATAACATATAATGTGGATTTTATGTAAATATGTTTATTTAGCATGAATTTACATATTTGGAAGTTGAAGGCAAATGTTGCAGATTTCTATAGGTAGCCAAAAAATACTGCCTGATTAAGATTTAAACTGAGTTTTGTCTTTACATGATTCTCAGTTAAAACGCTTAAAATACATTGTTTAAAATTGTTAAAAATATCTGAATTTTTTTATCAGTTGAAAACCTTATTTGTCACTGATTTCAATCTTTGACATTTTCTTACTTAGTCAAATTAAATACATCAGTATGATATCAATAATATAATGTTCTTTACATTAAGATTTTAGAAGTAGAAAGCTGGGTCACATATGAAGTGATATGTGTACTGATGGATATATAAAACAGAAGAGATGGTATACTTTACCACAGGCTGATTACACAGATATCGACACAGCTCTCCTATATACTGAAATATGGTGACGTTGTATTTTCTACAGTCAGTCCAGAACTGAGAGGCGGAGAACTTTTTCTTCAGGATACAGGTGGCACCTATAGTAAATCATCAAATATATCATTAAGATTTCTGCAGCAATCTAATCTAAACAAGGTAACATCAGTTAAAACATAACAACACAGATTTAAAAAATGACTCAAAGGACGTGTGTATAACAGAATCTGATCAATGATCTGTAGATCTTAGTGTCTCTGTTTGTCTTTGATACTAGCTGGCAATGACTCAAACTCTACCTCAACCAATTTCTGTTTTTTAGACAATCAGCATCAAGTCTAATCCATATCACAACTCTACACATAACTCTGAATATCAACTATTTAAACAATTTGATGCCAGATGTACAAATTCAGATCTCTGTATTAACACTGGTACCTACCTTGACTGTTTTTTATGTAGACTTATGAAATACTGCCAGCCAATCCATCATTGAAATAATCCGTACAACTACGTAAGGCATAATTGACGATGGGACTCAAAGTAGTTCACATTAAAATGATAACTAAAGTTTTAAAAATCTTTTATATTAAAGAGAATGGCGGAGTTCACAACACAACTATAATGATAAGAATACAATGAACGATATCGTTGGGATCACGACACTTTCTGAATGATTTTTCCCCAACTGATGAACGATAAACCAATGATAGCCAATCAAATCTATTTGAACTTCAAGTGCATGTGCATTTATAAAGACAGATGACACAGTGAAGAAGAATAACATAAAATGACCTCAGGTATCCAGCGCTGAAATAGTTGCTGTGAAATTGACTACGTAATGTTTTTGCTTCATTGAATATTAGATTACACAAACTACTATATTCACAGCGTGTTGAGGACATCTGCTACAACAAGAACAGCATATATATACATTTAAAGACATGTAAACATTTACAAGCGTTTTTTATTAAAGGAAATATGCAATATTAGTTAATGCCATTGAAGGTTAATGATTTGCGGGAGTACTGTGCCTCGCGAGCGAATTAGCATAAAGTTATTGTCGCTAATATAGTTACTGTTATAGTTAAAGGAATATTCCATTTTCTTAAAAGAAAAATCCAGATAATTTACTCACCACAATGTCATCCAAAATGTTGATGTCTTTCTTTGTTCAGTCGAGATGAAATTATGTTTTTTGAGGAAAACATTGCAGGATTTTTCTCATTTTAATGGACTTTAATAGACACCAACAATTAACACTTAACTCAACACTTAACAGTTTTTTCAACGGAGTTTCAAAGGACTATAAACGATCCCAAACGAGGCATAAGGGTCTTATCTAGCAAAACGATTGTCATTTTTGACAAGAAAAATAACAAATATACACTTTTAAAGCACAACTTTCGTTTAGGTCCGGTCCAGCGCGACCTAACGTAAATGCGTAGTGACGTAGGGAGGTCACGTGTTACATATATAAAACGCACATTTGCGGACCATTTTAAACAATAAACTGACACAAAGACATTAATTAGTATCAGTTGACATACAACCACGTAGGAACAGTCCTCTTTCACCACATTTGTAAACACTGGGGCAGAGTTTTGCGTTCGTCCTCTGTGACCTCTTGACGTGATGACGTATTGCGTCGGGTCACGCTAGCTCATGACGACCGGATCTAAACGAGAAGTTGTGCTTTAAAAGTGTATATTTGTTATTTTTCTTGTCAAAAATGACAATCGTTTTGCTAGATAAGACCCTTATGCCTCGTTTGGGATCGTTTATAGTCCTTTGAAACTCCGTTGAAAAAAACTGTTAAGTGTTGAGTTAAGTGTTAAGTGGTGGTGTCCATTAAAATGAGAAAAATCCTGCAATGTTTTCCTCAAAAAACATAATTTCTTCTCGACTGATCAAAGAAAGACATCAACATTTTGGATGACATTGTGGTGAGTAAATTATCTGGATTTTTCTTTTAAGAAAATGGAATATTCCTTTAACGCTATAGTTATCGTTATAATGTAAACGGCCCTTAATGCGGCACAGCCCGAAGCGGAGTAACACCGCAGGTGTGCATTATTTTCAAATATTTCAAAAGGACTAGAGTCAATTATTCCAGACAATTACCACAAACATTGCTCTAGTGGTTATTTTAAGACATTTGACATCATCAGTTATGCTGACTGACAGAACCGTGTATATAAAATACGTGGCAAAGCGCATCACGTTGTTGTGACGAAAAATTAATCCTGTCAAATTATGACTCGTCCATTCCCCAATCCACACGTTGCAGCGTTGTCCCGATGATCCTAATTGTCCGGTCCTGGACCAAATGTCAACATTGGTTTTCAGACATCATGGACCCTGGCTTTATTTAAAATATTAACTAACAAACATGTCCTAACATGTAGTTAATGTGGGCACTATTAACATATGAATCCTTAAGTCTTCAGTCTTAGCTAAGATTTAACTTTTAGGATTTCCTTTTTTTGTCCACCCCATTACAATTTATTAGTCAATGCATTACTACATGGTTATTCATGGACTTTTATTACTAATGAGTATTAGCAATAAAGGTGGGGTAAAACTCTAAAGGCCAAAATATGTCCTGTGTACAGTGCGCGTGACGTCATCAAACTATACTCCGGGCTTAACTGCAATGTTATACTGTGACTTAAAGAAATATTATTATTATATCTATGTTACTTTATTAAAAGCAAGATGAAAATACATTTAAAAAGGAGTGAAAGTGTTATATCATCAGTTGAAAATATTCTTTCAAGTTCTAAAAAGAAACATTTCTATCTTCACATAAGTGTTTTAGTAGTATCTCTTATGTTCAATATTACTTAGGCTATTGATGAAGTGGTGTGATTATTTACCCAGTTCAATGGTTCCTCCAATGCCAACAAGTGAAGCAGCACTATGATAGAGAGGAAGTGGCGTGTAGATGATATCATTTACAGTGCCACCATAAGCCCAAAATCCACCTGCGGCCTTCAGTGACTGTAAATGGGTGATGACTGCAGCTTTGGGTAACCCTACAAGAAAACCAACACTCAACAGTCAGCAAACACTATGAAAGATTCAAACTGTCTGAAACATCACAATTCCTTGAGATTTGAAGAGATTTTAACCCAGACCTCAGCTAACTTCTTCTGATGGATATCTGCATTGTGCAGATACTTACGAACAGCAACACTTTGTAAAGAGAGAGAGCGAGTGTGCTCTGACCTGTTAGACCTGTAATGTACCACAGTAATGCTGTTCTGTGCCCTACAGTAAGGTTTATACAGTACAGAAGTATATTGTAAGTGTATAATGCAGGGCTTTTAAACTGAGTGGTACATGACAACTGGATAAAGTGTAATGTATCCTTATCATCTATTGCATCATCTGAGTATGTACACTTACTAGTGTAAATAAAGCTTGCATTATCCAACCCTGCTTACAGTATAAATAAATATTCTGTCTCTGAGAAAAGTTTAATAGATGACAATAAAACTAAAAGATCATATGACAGACCAGATAAACAAACAAACAGATTCTATAGTAAGTAAAAAATCGTTACATTCATGTTTTGCTCAAGACGTCAATGAACAAATTTAAAAGTGTGACGCATTACTAGTGCTGGCCAATAATTTGATAATGATCATTTTTTCGATATCTGTGGCTTGATTTGCTGTTGCATCTTCAGTTGCATTTTTGTTTCCCAAAAGGATCAAGCTCCTTACAGGAGTCTCCCCAGAAGGAGTTTCCTTTAACCGATGGTTTCCAATAGCTTTGCAGACTTGTTTCGCACTTGTGCCTCATAACAGACATAATCTGCCTATTCTCCAACCGTGCCTCAGACAGGATCTGAACTGCAGTGCTTCTCACTGAATAGTTGGGGTATCTTTTGGATAACCCTACTAACTCGCTGACGCGCAGAAGCATGTTTCCGAGAAAGTTTACACCCATCGGTTCATGGGAATACCAGCACTCTCTCCTGTTTTGCTCTTCCTGTGGGACCCTCAGTGGATATAGGTAAAAGGATGTGGCATCAGGCGGGCATTTTGCGATATACTTTTTCAAACTTTTGACTGGGCAAAGAGGGTAACCAGGAGTGGAAAACATGAATTCTCTGAAGCAATCTTTGTTAGGATTGGCTGTTTTTTTGTTTCTGCGTTGTGAGACAAGGAGATATATTCGACACCATCTTTGTCTTTTTTAATAGCGAAAAATGCTTTCCTTACTCTCGATTTCCTTCACGCCCCTTCCTCGCAAAGTTCCGCTGAATGTCAAACCAGACTTTGCGAACCAATCCGGCTGCTGTGTCTGGTGACAGATGTGGAGAGTTACGAAGGAAGATTTTAGCAGTGGATATTGCATGATAATGAGAGCCAAGGTCTTTTCCAGCCTTGCAAAACTTTTTGAGGATAGACTTGAATGCACATCAAAAACAGGCAACACCACAAACCTGTTTCATCATTTAAATCAATGTCACCCTTCAGAACAAAAAGATGCTGTGGAATTACAGTCCCAACAAGCAAGTGTTGGTAATGGGACCATCTACATTTGGCAGGAATAAAGTTTTTTAATTTTATCGCCCAGCCCTACGTGTGGTCCTGTCTGTAAAATTCAGACTAAAGTTTCATAATCTAATGGTGAGATTTGGAGCATCAAAGTTTGGTTTCAACATGTGACATAATCTTACTCAGTCAATATATTAAAGATATCAAGGCTATATTTTCCACAGAATGATCTAGCAGTGCAAAAGGTCATACGTTCTAATCACAATTTTTTTTATTAATACCTTATAATGCAATGTAAGTCGCTTTGGATACAAGCATCTCGTAAATGCAAATTATGTAGAAAATGGTAAATCACAAAAGATGACAGCTAGGTTTTCACAGACAGGGTCACAAATCTGGGCTCTCTAATGCCTATGTACTTTTTTGAGCAGAAAAGTAAAAAGAGAACACAACAGTGTTCAAGCACCTCATGCTTAAGGGCTCATTATAGTTGTGCGTAGTTCAAGCCTAGGCTACGCGCTGGTTTCAATATATACTTCTGTGTCCTCGTCTGCGTTAATGTGCAACTACACATGCAGACCACTAGTAGGCAGTATCCACACGTGTAACCCACAGTAGCAATGCAACAGCCAAAGACGACGCAGCTTGGCCAGTAAACCCACAAACAAAGAAGCAGCAGCAGCAGTAGTTTGTTGTGTATGATTTGAGAAGACCAGCAGTCATGGAGGTAAATAGACAGCAAGATTTGTTGCAGTTTGAGTTAAATAACTCCTCAACTTGGCCCACCCACTCATTTCAAGAACTTTGTTCTTACCGTAAATGCCTATGAAGAAATTTGATGCAGATTTATTTTCAGCAATCTCAGCAATTGCGGTCTGCATAGAACATGCGTATTGTTAAAATTTTTGGCAAGACGTTTGTCAGACTACACAGATCTATACACAGCCTACGCATAGCCTATGGCATAAACTGCAAACAAAGGCCTTTCTTACTTAGTATTTTTGTCTTGTTTTCAGTAGAAATATCTAAAAATTCTTAAATTAAGATGACATTAAGTGACATTGTCATTAAAACAAGCAAAATTATCTGCCAATGGGGTGAGAAAAAAAATTGTGAAATAAGATTTCGTTTTTCTTAAACGCTTAATTCAAGTAAAATTTTCTCACCCCATTGGCAGATTTTTGCTTGTTTTAAGCACAAATTCACTTAAATTGTATATTTTTTGTCGGTAAAACTAGTACTATTTTCTTAAGATGTATTTTCTTGATGAGCAAAATGACCTGTTTTAAGAATTGTTAGATATTTCTACTGAAAACAAGACAAAAATACTAAGAAAATCATTTTTTGCAGTGTATAACCTACACACTGCTTAAAATGATCCTTTAGACTAGATAACAAGTACTCTATACATAATCCACTTCTGCCTTAACCTGTTCATCTGAGTCTTTGACCTGAAAAACAAGACCAGAGTTGGAAAACAGACACAGAGAAGAATTTCCCGTACCAGTAGTGCCTGAGGTAAAGATGTAAAGTGTGGGGGTCTTCAGACAGCTGACAGACCTGAGATCAGATACCACTGGATCATCTGAAGCTTGATCTATTTCATCTAGCAGGCTGTGGACACCAGGATGAGAGATCTCCCGTTTCATACACCAGACTGTAATATTGTCCTCCTGAAGACTTGGAAGAATGTCCCCTAAAGTTTCTAAAAGATCTACAAGAGACAAATTATATTAAGTTTGATATTAAACTAAAGAAAAACACTTCTCATCATTAACACAGATGTATGTTTGTGTGGGTGGGGGGTTCAGCTAGGACTGATAAACTGGACAATACAAGCTTATAAATGTTTCAGGTAACGTTCTTTTTTTAAATGTAACACAGGGTTAATTGTAAAACGGCTACTTTACTTATTTCTACAGGGCCGAGCAATCTGTGCTTTTGGTCTTTTTCTTTTACTGTCAGAAGATCTACTGTGAATTTGTGAAAGGTTTTGATGTGTTTTTGTAAAGATATTGAACAAAGACTGTTTTGGAGGCAGGGAAGTACATTTCTTCAGAGGAAATAACTCACAATTATGATTTTATTGTCTTAATTGTGCACCACTTTTATAAGAATCTATTTATAAGCATTGCTGCATAACACAAGGATGGTTAGATGAAGGATCATGGATGGATGAATTTGTGAATATCTATCTATTATAGGCAGATATATAAACAATATCCATCTTTAGTATATAGACAGTATTTTATTGAATTATTTGTGTTTGAACTAAATTTTCTAGCAGGTGTTACAACAAACCCTCTGTTTGTTACAATGAACCCCACCAATGGGGTAACATTTGCACTCCTGTCACTTTCTGTGTAATTGTATGATAACGGTAGATCCCACAAACAAACTTTAAGTGTTCATTTGTAGCAGGGATGTGTGTGTTTATTGTGTAAAAAAATGTATTCATCTAACTTAAATATTTTTTGAATGAGGTTTTGCTTTAGGAGAGAATAAATCATTAGCCTGATATTAAAACATTGAAGCCTATAAGATGCCATCGGTAGTGTGTGTTTTAAAATCATATAAACATAGCAGATCACCCACTTTTTAAGGCCAGTGATATTGGACCCATTGACTTTTTCTCTAATTTAGCGCATTTGTCAGTTTACTTGTCAGAGTAATAGAGGAATGCCATAATAAATTAAATCCGTTCCGCGTTTTAGCTACAGCCTTGACTTTCAAGATGCTCCGTCCTCAAATCCATTCCACTTGGCTCAGCATTAGCCCATATAAATTAAACTCCATTTCGTGTTTTTACTACTTTCGCCAAATGCTTCTTCGCGACACAATAATGTAAACAAAGTTTTTAGGCTTTACAAGCAATTGAAAATACAAAAATGGCACTCACTCCAGTAAATGCTTTGGACCCACCCACATTTTTTGCTTCAGACGCCCATGCATAGCTTTAATATACAAACATACTTTAGTAAGAATACGCTCCTTGTGAATAAGTTAGCTTAACTTACTCACAGGAATTTTTAACTGCAACGTGGGTGATAATTGGAATTTTGTCGTTCGCTTATATTACAAACACAGTGAAAGTGTACAGACAACATTTGACTGGTTATCTGTCAGATTCACTACGTTAGTCATAAACCTGTTTAGATGAAACCGGTTTACCTGCGCCGACCACCAGCAGTCTGGCCCCGCAGCAGTTAAAGCAGTGCAGCAGTGATCTGGATCTGATGTTGGTGTTGAGAAACGCAACCGCACAGCCCAGTTTGGCGAATCCGAACCAAACGGAGATGAAGTCGGGCTCGTTGTTCATGAGGAGCGCCACCGTGTCTCCTTTACTGACTTCGCGCTCAAACACCCGCGCCACTCGGTTGCTGCGCGCCTCGATCTCTCCGTACGTAGACGTCACTCCGTTAAAAACGATGAAGGGTTTGTGAGGAGTCCTCCGGGCTCGTTCAACAAATCTGTCCACCACCGTCACGACCTTCTTGGTTCGTTTGTATAACTCCAGACGGGCTCCGTACCGTATGACTTTCATTAAATACCGCGCGTCCCTCCAAAAGTACGGGAAACACAGACGCTGCGCGAGATGCGCGGAAAAGATTCCCGCCAGAAGAGCCGCGAACCATGACAACATATCTGACGGTCTCCAATACAGCCGTTTAGTTGAACTGTCAAAGACGATCGCTTTGTTGTTTTATAGTCGCCGTGTCCATCCTAATGTGTGTATGTAACTCTCAGTTTGTGACGTCACAGTTGTTGTACAACTGCCTCGCCGATGGGCGTGTCCTCTAGGCACGCGCTCAGCCCTGTTTATCAAGAGGCGTTTGCCAACACAGCTGACTTCACTATCTGTCATTCACTACTTACACACGACCGCACTGTATTACACACATCGCTAAAAAATTGTGTTGAATGAAGACATTGATCAGCCCGGGGGAAGAAAACGCACTTTCGTTTTTCCAGCTAGCTAACATGAAAAGTTGCTTGCAACCAGCTACCTGATAAGCAGCAAATAACAAACTTTGCTGACATTTGAACCATACCTACATGTCTATTGTGAAATATGGCAAATCTAAAAAACAGATAAAATGCATTTGTGACTGGAAGGTGCATAATTTTACATTTATCCAAAGTGACTTAATAGTGCATTCAAGTCAGTAAATGTTTTGTGTGTGATGCGTAGGAATCAACCCACAACCTCCAGTCATGGCCATAGCTGGGTTTGCTTAATAAATGAGGTCCAGAAATGCTAACCCAGGTAAAGTTCACAAAAAAAGTATTAGTAACTTAGTAAATGTACTATTTCTGCTTACTAATTTTGTAGCTAATATACCAAATTTGTCCTTAATACTTCTTAAGATTAACATAAGAACATCTAAATGTACACAGCTGTGCTATTTTGAGACAACATTTATTTTAATAGACGTAAAATTATTACTGGTGTTTAGTATAGTTTTTCAGGTGCACTGTAGTTGTTGTGACTTTGGTTTATTCACTGCTTTATTTTGGGTTCTCAGTGTTGGTGTTTGTGTTTATTGCTTCACACGTGCGCGTCTCAGTCACGGGTGTAATCAGTGTTATTTGTTTCACCTGCGCCACTCACCTGCAGCTCATTTCATGGCCATTCGGTTCTGTATTTTATCCCTGTGTGTTTCAGTGTTCGTTGCAAGTCCGTCTTTGTATGTGCTCGCCGGTTTCTAGCTTTGCTGGATTCTAGTCTTGTCCTGTCAAGTTTGCCTGTTTCTCTAGCCTGTTTTATTTTTCCCCCGTCAGTCTGTGCTCTCTGCTACCCGTAGGTGTTGGAGACTTCTCGCCCAGTTTATCCCCTGTTCTCCGCTCTCCCACGCTGCCTTTTAAGACTGCTTTTCTCCAGCGTGCTGAGGAGTCTCGCTGCGGCTCTGCCGCTCTCCCATTGGGCGGTCCCTCGCTTCGGGAGCTGTCCAGCCTGCCCGGTCAGATTTCAGCACCACTAACGCTCTCTCTCTCTCTGCCCGCCTCAGGATCATCTCGCTCGCCTCCTGAGCTGGCTCTGTGCCCTAGTGAACTGTGGACATCTCTCACTGTGTCGTGTGTGTTCCTCTCTCTCTCCCACCGTTCGCCTGAGTGTGGCAGCAGGCCGGACGAGTGTGGTCATCCTCTCAAGCCCAGTGTGTGGATTCTGTTTTGCCGTCTGCCTCGGAGTGGCCATTGCGCCCAGACGTGCTTCTGACTTTTCCTTATTATTATTATTTAAATAAACTCTTCTGTTAATCTGCTCTGGGATCTCTCTCTGTGTTTTTTCACCGTAACAGAACGGACTTGCCAACATGGATCCCGCAGATGCAGATTCTGTCCGATCTGCGCTCGCGCAGCAGGGAGCTTGGCTGGGCCAACACTCTGCCCAGCTTTCCACTACAGCTCAGGAGGTGGAGGATTTGACCACTCGCATTGACGAGCTCTCCACACGCCTCGACCGGACTCGGCATTCCCTCGAGTCAGAGCCCCATGCTGCCAACCCTCCGCCCTACGACGGCGATCCTTCCTCCTGTCGGGCGTTTCTATCCCAGTGCTCGCTGGTGTTCGCTCTCCAGCCTCGCCGCTACGCGACTGAACGCACCCGAGTCGCCTATGTCATCACTCTGCTGGTAGGGAGAGCGCGCCAGTGGGGCACCGCCGTGTGGGACGCCCAGGATCCATGCTGCCGGTCATTTGAGGAGCTTCGGGAAGAGATGATAAAGCTCTTTGATCGCTCGGTTCGTGGTGATGCCGCCGCGGCTCGGCTGGCTCGCCTCGCCCAGGGATCGGGCTCGGTGACGGACTACTCCATACTGTTCAAGACCTTGGCAGCGGCATGCAGCTGGAACGAGGCAGCCCTCCGGGCGCAGTTCCTTGAGGGTCTGAATGACAACATCCAAGATGAGATAGCGACCCACGACCTCCCGCACTCTCTTGACGGCATCATCGAGCTTGCGCTTAGGGTTGAAGCCCGGATGTTATTCCGCGACCAGCGCCGTACCCTCCGTCACCGGGTCTTTTTAAACGAGCCTTCCCAGTCCAACCAGCCCGGTAGCTCGCCGCCAGTGGAGAGTGAGCCCATGCAGCTGGGCAGGATGCGTTTATCGCAGAGAGAGAGAGAGCGTCGCCTTCAGAATTCTCTATGCCTCTATTGTGGCAAACCTGGACATTTTGCCAAGCTCTGCCCGGTAAAAGGGGTTGCCCACCGGTGAATCAGGGGGTCCTGGTGGGCACCACGTCACAGAAATCCTCCCCATCGTCCTGCACCCGACTTCCGGTCACCTTGTCCTTCTCTGGTGTCGATCATCCCACCATGGTCCTGCTCGACTCGGGCGCCGAGGGCAATTTTATCAGTGAAGACCTGGCTCGGGCTTGTGGCATCCCTGCTGTTTCTCTCGAGGCTCCCCTGGATGTATGGTCCATCAGAGGTCAGCAGATGGCACAGATCACTCATTGCACGCCCCCTGTAAGTCTTTTTATTTCTGGCAATCATCGTGAGGAGATTGTGTTGTACATCCTGCATGCCTCTCTATCTCCCATCATTTTAGGGCATGCATGGTTGGCACAGCACAATCCCCATGTTGATTGGCAACAAGATGTTATTTTAGCTTGGTCTCAGTCCTGTCATGTGTCCTGTCTTGGTTCTGCTGCTTCGGGTTCTGTTTCTTCTCTTCCTCAGGTTTCGGCGGTTGATTTAACTGGAGTCCCGGCGGAGTATGCCGATATCGGTCAGGTGTTCAGTAAAGCCCGGGCCACCTCCCTTCCTCCTCACCGGCTGTACGATTGCTCTATCGAGCTCCTCCCAGGCACTTCTCCGCCAAAAGGTAGACTTTATTCTTTGTCCGGTCCTGAGAGAGAGGCTATGGACCGTTATATTAATGATGGCCTCCGTGCCGGTATCATCCGTCCCTCCACCTCGCCCGCAGGGGCGGGGTTTTTCTTTGTTAAAAAGAAGGACGGCTCCCTTCGCCCCTGTATTGATTATAGGGGTTTGAATGACATTACTGTTAAGAATAGGTACCCCCTTCCTTTAATGTCTTCTGCTTTTGAGCTTTTGCAGGGAGCACGGTTCTTCACCAAGTTGGATTTGCGCAATGCTTATCATTTACTACGCATAAGAGAGGGCGATGAGTGGAAGACAGCCTTTAACACCCCTACTGGACACTTTGAGTACTGCGTTCTCCCTTTCGGGCTTTGTAACGCTCCCTCTGTCTTCCAGACTTTGGTTAATGATGTGCTGAGAGACATGATTGACAAGTTTGTCTTTGTGTACATAGATGATATTCTCATCTTTTCTCCCTCCATGCAGGAACACACTCAGCATGTCCGCCGAGTCTTACGTCGGTTACTTGAGAACAAGTTATATGTGAAGGCGGAGAAGTGCGAGTTTCACAAGAGGTCGGTTTCGTTTCTGGGTTTCGTGATTGCCGAGGGTGAGATACGTCCCGATCCAGCCAAGGTCAGAACGGTGGCCGAATGGCCAGTCCCCGACTCCCGTAAGGCATTACTTCGTTTCTTAGGGTTCGCCAATTTTTACCGGCGATTCATTAGAAACTTTGGTCAGATTGCTCAACCCCTTACGGCTCTCACCTCCACCAAGGAGAGGTTTGTCTGGGGAAAAGAGGCTCAGGAGGCCTTTGATAAGTTAAGGTCCCGGTTTATCACTGCTCCTGTTCTTTCTATTCCAGATCCTACCTCTCAATTCATTGTTGAGGTGGATGCTTCGGATGTCGGGGTTGGTGCCGTTCTGTCTCAGCGATCGTCTAAGGATGGCAAGGTGCATCCTTGCGCTTTCTTCTCACACCGGCTTAACCCAGCAGAGCGAAACTACGACATAGGGAATCGGGAACTGCTGGCCGTCAGATTGGCTTTGGGTGAGTGGCGTCACTGGTTAGAGGGGACCTCGGAACCCTTCCTGGTCTGGACGGATCACAAGAATTTAGAATATATCCGTTCAGCCAGGAGGTTAACATCACGTCAGGCTCGTTGGGCGCTCTTCTTTGACAGATTTAACTTCATCCTCTCGTACCGGCCTGGTTCTAAAAACACTAAACCTGATGCCCTCTCTCGGTTGTTCGAGGTTTCCAGTTCTGACAGAGACGAAACCATCCTCCCGGAGGGGCGGGTGGTGGGGGCTCTGCGCTGGGGAATCGAACAGCGAGTGAGGGAGGCCGGACGGGAGGAGGAAGTGCCAGAGGGGTGCCCAGCGGGTCGACTTTGGGTTCCGGAATCGCTCCGTTCCGAGGTCATCCGGTGGGGTCACGAGTCCAAGTTAGTTTGTCATCCCGGAGTTCGGAGATCGCTGGCTGCCGTCCATCAGCGATTCTGGTGGCCCTCTATGGGCTCCGATGTCAGACAGTTTGTGTTAGCCTGTCAGGTTTGTGCCCGCAATAAGGCTTCTCATCAAGCCCCTAGTGGTCTGCTTAAGCCCTTATCTGTCCCTTCCCGTCCTTGGTCTCACATAGCCATTGATTTTGTTACCAATTTACCTAGTTCTAGAGGTAACACTGTAATTTTGACCATTGTTGATCGCTTCTCTAAAGCAGCGCATTTTGTCCCTCTGCCCAAACTCCCCTCTGCCAAGGAAACGGCTCTGATTATGATAGAACACGTCTTTCGCTTACATGGTCTGCCTTCTGACGTGGTTTCTGATAGGGGTCCTCAGTTTATTTCCCGTTTTTGGCAAGAGTTCTGTAGACAGATCGGCTCCACAGCCAGCTTGTCTTCAGGTTATCACCCACAGACCAACGGGCAATGCGAACGGGCTAACCAGGATCTTGGTCGTGCGCTCCGCTGTCTGACATCTCAATATCCGAGCTCCTGGTGCCAACAGTTACCCTGGGTAGAATATGCTCATAACTCTCTTCCTGTTTCATCCCTTAAAATGTCCCCGTTTGAGGCTTCCATGGGTTTTCAGCCTCCTCTTTTCCCAGCTCAAGAACCCGATGCGGCGGTCCCGTCTGCGCTAGCCTTCGTTCAACGTTGCAGACGCACCTGGAGGAGGGCTAGAAATACTTTACTCGAGACCTCCAGACGGACCAAAGCCGCGGCTGACCGTCATCGTAGACCCGCGCCCCGCTTTATCTGTGGGCAGAAGGTATGGCTTTCTTCCAAGGATCTGTCTCTCCGAGGGCCATCTCGCAAGCTGGCACCTCGCTTCCTTGGGCCATACAGTATTGATAAGGTCATCAACCCGGTGACGGTTAAGCTCAGATTGCCCCCTGCTCTCGGTCAGGTTCATCCAGTTTTTCATGTGTCTAAACTGAAGCCTGTGTTTTTTTCTCCCCTTAACCCTGTCCCTTCTGCTCCCACCCCTCCCGCCCCGCAGCTTTTGGATGGTGCCCCAGTTTTCACCGTTAAAACCCTTTTAGATGTACGTCGGCGGGGCAGGGGTTTTCAGTATTTAGTGGATTGGGAGGGCTATGGTCCGGAGGAGAGGTGTTGGGTACCGGCCCGGGACATCTTGGACCCTGACCTGATTGTGGACTTCCGTCGGCGACGAGGTGAGCCCTCCCTTGGACCGCCTGGTGGCGGTCGTGGGGGGGGTCCTGTTGTGACTTTGGTTTATTCACTGCTTTATTTTGGGTTCTCAGTGTTGGTGTTTGTGTTTATTGCTTCACACGTGCGCGTCTCAGTCACGGGTGTAATCAGTGTTATTTGTTTCACCTGCGCCACTCACCTGCAGCTCATTTCATGGCCATTCGGTTCTGTATTTTATCCCTGTGTGTTTCAGTGTTCGTTGCAAGTCCGTCTTTGTATGTGCTCGCCGGTTTCTAGCTTTGCTGGATTCTAGTCTTGTCCTGTCAAGTTTGCCTGTTTCTCTAGCCTGTTTTATTTTTCCCCCGTCAGTCTGTGCTCTCTGCTACCCGTAGGTGTTGGAGACTTCTCGCCCAGTTTATCCCCTGTTCTCCGCTCTCCCACGCTGCCTTTTAAGACTGCTTTTCTCCAGCGTGCTGAGGAGTCTCGCTGCGGCTCTGCCGCTCTCCCATTGGGCGGTCCCTCGCTTCGGGAGCTGTCCAGCCTGCCCGGTCAGATTTCAGCACCACTAACGCTCTCTCTCTCTCTGCCCGCCTCAGGATCATCTCGCTCGCCTCCTGAGCTGGCTCTGTGCCCTAGTGAACTGTGGACATCTCTCACTGTGTCGTGTGTGTTCCTCTCTCTCTCCCACCGTTCGCCTGAGTGTGGCAGCAGGCCGGACGAGTGTGGTCATCCTCTCAAGCCCAGTGTGTGGATTCTGTTTAGCCGTCTGCCTCGGAGTGGCCATTGCGCCCAGACGTGCTTCTGACTTTTCCTTATTATTATTATTTAAATAAACTCTTCTGTTAATCTGCTCTGGGATCTCTCTCTGTGTTTTTTCACCGTAACAGTAGTAGGCCTACTGCTAAAGCAGAATTTTAGTTTTAATTAGTATATAGGACTTTACAACTTTACATAATTTACAAATGTACTTGCTAGTATTTAGGTGTAGTTTTATTACATTCAAGTATACTTTATTTTTTACCTGGGATCTAATATACTCAGTCTTATCCCATTTAGCCATTTTACACGGTACATTTTCTGTCTGTTTTGAGGGATGAACTGGGACTGTTGACTAAGGGTGGATTATTTAGTCATTTTTCATGCAACAGTGCTTATTATTGTAATATTAACTAAATCGCTTAAACTAACCTAAACCTAATAATCACTTTATAAATATCCCAAAATGTCACATTAATTGCTAAAAATGGGATATTATGGGATACATATACAATAAGTAAACTGTCCAAACTTCACGCGGATGACAGTTTGAGTAATTCAGAGAACTTCCTTGGTAACCTCATAGATGGCTACAGCCATGCCTCCAATAATGCCCCCCCCCAATAAACTTAGCTTATTATAATATTTTTGGAAATAAGAGGAAAGAAAATACAGATATGTTAGATGTCATTTTAACACATTTAAATGTGTAGCTATGTAGAATTAACAATGAAAATACTTTTCACCTGGACCACATTTCCCATAATCCCCCACGGCCTTTCACCCTGCATGTAAAACCTGGTACGCACCCAAAGATAATCGGGCTGAATTTGGGTTGATTTTCCCCTTATACAATCCTAGATAAAGTCCCGATCATCTTCGACGTTGAACTAATTTACTTTAAGATTTTCCTGTGGTGCGTGGTGTGTTAAAGAGGTCATAGGGTGAAAATCTGACTTTTTCAATGTATAAGTGCTATAATTGGGTCCCCAATGCTCCTGTCAAACAAAAAAATGTGAAGAAAAAAACGACCATGTAACTTAGTTTGGGTAAGCCATTCTTTGCAAGCATGTGAAAAATTAGGTTGTTCAGATTTCGCCTGTTTTGTGAGGTAGGTAGCAAGGCCAATTACAATAATACCGCCCTTAACCCTTAAGGGCGCACTCACACTATCCAAACCAAACCGTGCTCGGGCGCGTTTGACCCCCAAAGCCTGGTTTGTTTGACTAGTGTGATCGCTCTGTTCCGCGCCCGAGCGCGGATTGGTTATTCGCGCCGCGGCCGGGTTGCAGAGGTGGGCCGGAGCGCGGTTCACTTGGGCTCAGGCGCGGAAGGCTGTGGTGTGAGCGCATTCGCGCCTGAGCGTGATTCAAAAGGTGAAGACGTCAGTTGCGCGACCACTCACCTTCATCTGCCTCCGTAAAAACCTTTTGATGCGCGCCGCGGGGTTACGTGAATGTCCGAGCTGCGCACGTGACAGATGAACTAAGCAATATGATGACATGTGAGAGGGCTGTCTGTAATCGCGTACCAAACGACTCCGAAAAAAAACACAGACTTATCAATATGGTGGGTTCCAGTGTTAAGAGAGAGCTTTACTTCCTGCTTTTTTTGCCCTAAATGGGTAACGTGCACCAAGGGATACGCTCTCTTCAGTGTCTTGTTTGGGGCATAAAAATACTTTTTCATCCAATCCTTATATCCAGGCCCAGGAGAATTTCCGGTGGGCCGGTCTGGTTTTTTTGGCCACAAGGGCCGGTGTTGTCATGCCACGGGTTGAAGGTTGCTGGCTGCTATGCTGCCAGGAGTCACAGCAGTACCACTCACCTAATTTGCGGGTGAAAGATGTTCCCACCGCTTATGCCAAAGTGTCCCCAGTTATTGAAGAATTCTTGCATTAGGGTTCATTAACATCTGCATGGAAAACGCAGGACGTGCCACGTCTAAATCGCTCGCCTGTGAACATAAGTTTTGCTTCAGACGCGTTCTTTTTTTTGAGTTTGCTTGCCGTGCGTCTAGATTTAAAATAAACTTGAGCGCGACTTCATACGAATGGCTTTATATAATAATTATCTACAAATCACATTGGTGTAACAATGAATCGTCTATTATTAAAGGTATAGTGGAAGATTTTCGTTTTCCGGGTGGATCACCACTGTTATTGGTCATCCCAGATGTCAATCATTCTGATTATATGTTGACGTATAACCATCGCACGTGCTCGCCTCTACGTTCGCTTTCTGCACATGCGCACTTTCACGTGTATGTGTGTTGTGCTACGGTTTCAACCATTCATTGAAGGTCGCGTTCTCACTGTGTTTTTTTCAAAATGTCTGAGGGTCGCAAGAGAAAAAGTGTCTACGAATTGTATGACAAGAAGAGAAAGGACTATAAATAAAGAAACAAGACCATATGTTTATGGGAGACTATTTCACACACTGGCGTGAGCTAAAAGGACAGGTTGGGCTTTCCACGCGAAGTTTCTACTGGAAAGGTACATTTTGTCATGCTATTTGGAGAAATCCATTTAAAATCACTGCTGGTAAAAGTTGATGTAAGCTATGATTTGCGATGCTAGCCCTGGCACAAGTCACGAACCGCACAGACACGGTAAACATGCCTGAGAACCGGATATTTTCTTTTATGGTGTCACAGCTAGCTCATTTTATGTTATAAGGAATGTGAGTTATAGAGCCGATACCAATGAATTCTTCAGATTTTGAGAAAAGTGATGAAGATGAAGTTTTTGTGACAGTGCAACAGTGTAATAAAACCATGAAATTTAGGTATTTTTCCTCATGCCAGGCACGCATTCCTCTGAATTGCAGCCGATAAAAGGCCTCTGCATGAAACACATATAGTTTACATTGAGGGGTAGTTAAGGTAGTGTACAAAATTAATCAATTGCTAAATAATTTACCAAATTGTTATTATCTAAAAAAATAAAAAAGCACCAATGAAGGCATTCAGAATTGCTCATTTTTAGTTAGGCCTATACTTACATTTAGTTTTTGTATATTTACATGTATTGTTACTAGCAAACCTGTTGTTTACACTGTTTATAATGGATGAAAAAATATGTATGGCATGTTTTAGAGCAAGAGAGGGAGTCAGAATCATATAATTTTTGCTGCAAATAAAAAATAAATATTGATGACTTAATCCTTTTTTATACCTTAATAGGGCAATGTATCCTGGGAGAAACAACTCATAGTTTTCCACATAGTTTGCCTGTTTAAGGGTTAATCTGCACTAACCAACCACGGCACTGCTATTTAGTGCAGAGAGAAAGAGAGAGAGAAAAAAATTATTGACAGCACAATTGAGTTTCAATATATAACAAACCACCATCACTGTGATCAATGTTTGGATTTCATCCTCTCATTTTCATTTTAAATGACATACAAAAATGGCACATCTTTGATCAGGCCTACAAAGTGTCAACTTTAACATGCTTGTTGAGCTAAAACTTCACATACGTATCTGGGGACACCAAATATTTCTTTTAAATCTTAAAAAAATCTCATAATATGACCCCTTTAACAGAGTCTTAGCACGTCTCAAATTGTAAATGTACAACATGTTGAATATTTACAATAAAAAATCCTGCTCTGTGGGGGGAACCTCGAAGACAAACACATACTGTAGATTGTCACGTGGAACGAAACAATACCCAATCAGAAAGCGAGCTGATGAATGTTGAAACCATAACAAGTCATGGCGCAGCAGGCACAGTCCAAAGTGATTAATGACATTTCTGCCCGATCTCTTTTGTCTGCATCTACATTCTCCAAGTCCTCTGAATTCAACTCTAATAACCTGTAACCAGCTCCTAAAACTGCCCTCTTCATCTCTCTGGTTGTGTGTGTGTGTGTGTGTGTGTGTGTGTGTGTGTGTGTGTGTGTGTGTGTGTGTGTACCTGGTAATTATCACGTTGTGGGGACCAATTGTCCCCACAAAGATAGGAATACCAGTGTTTTTGTGACCTTGTGGGGACATTTTGATGTCCCCATGAGGAAACAAGCTTATAAATCTAACAAGATGATGTTTATTGAAAATCTAAGGTACAAGAAAGGTTTTTGTGATGGTTGGGGTTAGGGAATGGGGCAGGTAAGGGGAATAGAATATACAGTTTGTATGGCATAAAATGCATTACGTCTATGGAATGTCCCCACAAAACATGGAAACCAGAATGTGTGTGTGTGTGTGTGTGTGTGTGTGTGTGTGTGTGTGTGTGTGTGTGTGTGTGTGTGTGTGTGTGTGTGTGTGCTCTCTGGTAATACAAAGGACAACATCCAAAAACTAGTACATAAACTCTCAATATCTTGCCTGTATTTCCTCTACCATCCTGTTCTTCAATAAACACGCTTGTTTGTTTAAATTACTCTCCAAGTAACAAGAGAGCTAGGCACCAGCATTTCTAACCATAGCAGAACATGAAGATAAGATTATTTACAAAGAAACTTCATTTACTTTGTTTCTGTGACAAATAAACCCCTGTGCCATAGATTCAATTTTAATGTTTAAAAGTACTCAAATGTAGATCATACAGTATAGACTTAGGAGTCGGATCAGCCACATCTCTTCAACATTCAAAAAACAACTTATAAAACTCATCTCTTCCAAAAAAAATTGTAACTTTCTTTCTTGTTTCCTAATCTTTGTCGCTTTGTATAAACGCATAAATGTAACTATTTAGTCCAAAGGTTCTCAACTCTGGCCCCGAGATCCACTTTCCTGCTTTTAATGCCATTCCAAAGATGTAGTCAATTAAAATCTTCGGAATGGCAATCAAAAGAAAATGTTATGTTAAGTAAGTTGTTAAGTAAATGTTAAGTAAATGTTAAGTAAGATACCGACTTTGACAAAAAATATTTTATTAAAATCAACACAAACAGGACCTAAACTGGAAGGCTCAAACTACTCACTGCAGGGCAGACAAACAAAAGTTCCCATAAGGGAAACAAACGAACAACTAAACTTGACTTAACACAGCAGAATAAACAAAGAACCGGCACAAGACCTCAAACAAAAGCCCAATAACTATGGCACCTAATCAGGGAATACTGAGGGAGGGGAGACAAAAAACAATAAATAGAGGGCTGGGTCAAGACACAAGACAGGAGATCCCATGGCAAACACAGATTGGCAGCCACACTCCTCCACAGAAAAAAAATATTAACTTTCTTTTTTCAGAGGCACTATCATGGTAGGAACAAAATACTATGGAAGTCAAGGTATTGGTGTGGTTATAAACATTTCTCAAAATATCTTTCTTTGTGTTCATCAGAACAAAGACATTTATACCAGTTTGTAACAACATGAGAGTGAGTAAATGATAACATTGTTTTCATTTATGGGTGAACTATCCCTTTAACAACAAAAGTTCACCCAAGGAGCAACTCCAGTGGTCAGTTGCATAAACATAGAAACTTAGTTAAGACTGTGTCTTAACTTATCTGACAATTAGCAATAAGTTTGGACTTAAAAATTCAAATTAGATCAATCTACCTTTTTCATTACTGAAGTTATGAACAGTCTTGAAGAACAAATTGGAACAAACCCACTTTTGCAAAATTCCTCCTTGGGATATCAAAAAACCCTTTATTTTGTTGGATTTATCAAAGAATCAAAAATCTGAAACACACCCAAATGATTATCAGCTACAATTTTTTAGAAATAAGAGCTATTTATCCCCAGTATACTCCAATATACACAGATGGATCCAAATCTGGAAACCAGGTAGCGGCAGCTTTTGCTACAAATGAAGTACATCAAGGAATACGTATTCCAGATCAAAGTTCAATCTTCACAGCAGAAGCAAATGCTTTATTGTTGGCATTAAAATTTATTGAAACATCTTCACAGAAGAAATTCTTAATAATGACTGACTCAAAATAATGCCTGGATTCACTGGAAAATATAGTATGAAAACTGATCATCCAACAATAGTCAAGATCTTCATTAAATTATCAATACTGAAATCAAAGGCTTTTAACATCTACTTTTGCTGGGTACCTGGACACTTGGTGGAAATGAGAAAGCAGACAATGCAGCAAAAGAAGCACTATCCACAGAATCAATAAAGTGTTCTATAGCTTTTACAGACTTAAAACAAACGATAAATGAATACATCAGAGATAAATGGCAATCTGAATGGGATCAATGTCTAAATAATAAGTTGCATGAAATGAATCCTGATGTGAGGAAAAAACATAATTGTTGTTTTGATGAACGACGGAATCAAGTTTATATATACAAGATGTAGAATAGGACATTCCAAAATGACACACCAATTTTTACTCTCAGGAGAAAATCATCCAAAATGTTCATCTTGTCAAAATCCATTGTCCATTAAACATATCCTTTTAGACTGTATTTACCCCTGTGAGAAACCGTTTTTACTCTGTTGATACTTTTGAAAAGGTTTAAGTGAGCCCAAACATGGTTTTAAGATTTCTATAGGAAATACATTTGAGTAAAGCAAGAAGCCTTAAGAAGCAGTGGGTTACCAGTATATTTTATAACAGCTATAAAATGGTTATTTCATATGCATAGCAGGATTTCATAAAATAAAACACAAATAAGTTGTAATTATATTAGTATATTACTTTTCCGCCAAACAAAGTAGTTCCTCAGAATCAAGTGTGGCTGCAACAGAGCGCAGTTCACAACCAACACAGATGCAGCAAAGACACAATGAAAATATGATTTAAGACTGTGATGTTTATTTCATAAATCAACACTCATCTAATTTATACATTAACATTTATATCGTGCAACTGTTGAAGTGATGATCAAATATGCTTGGAAGCATGCTGAACTCTTTCCCGTCAGTGGTTTTTTTTTTTAAGTTGCCACCCAGTTTTAGTTAAAATGATCTTCTTTAAATAAACATAAAATATATCAAATGAAAGAACAGACGCTTTGCTTTAAAAAATAAAAGATTTCATCCTACCTTCATTTGTTCTCTTATCACCTCTCAAATTTTTTTGCTAAAAGCGGAGATAATTCCATTTTTGTGAAGAACTTTTGTAAGAGATCAAATTCAAAGCCATCAAAACTTACACACTGTGTTTTTAGTGTTGAGTGAATGCGTCAGTGTTTAAGTTGGGTAAGATCGCCACCCAGTGGATAATAGCGGAAATACAGATTTGATATATAAACTCCTTAGGGAGCATTTTCTCTTTCTTGACGAGATGACTCAACAATATTTATTGACATTTATCTGGATATCGCCATTAATTGTGCAATTGTAGAAAAATTATCTATATGATTAAAGAGTGTGGTGTTTAGTTTCATAAATCAGTACGCAGCAACAGTGGCGCAGTGATACTTATGTAATGCGGTGTGAACCGTGGGTTTACCGGTGTATTTTATCACGGCCTAGAACGCGTTTCAACCAATCAGAATGAAGAACCAGAACGACCCGTTTTATAATAATCTTTTTTAATCTTCCTTTGATTTAATTATATTTTATTCTCACCATGAATATAGCCTTAGAAGCTGGTATGACGTTAAAAAAAGAAAGAAAGAACAAATTAGATAACTTATTAGATGGCTGGCCACACATGTGAAGATTTTAGTCCCAGTTTGCCCCCTTGTCCAAAAAACCTCCGTTGTGTGTTGTCATTGAGAATGTTCAAGTTACGTTTGATCTCAAGTTTCAATGAGATCTTGGTGCAACTTTGAAATGGTTACTACAGTCATCACGTGTCTGATCTCGCGCTCTGGTCAAATCATCTAGTGTGTGCATTCTGAGGATAATGTTGTTAAAATCACTTCAAACTTTCCTTACGCCTGTGGTCACCCATGGATTTAAGATGTAAAAATTGTCAAGTGTGTCCGTGGCAAAACTTTGTAAGCCTTTATGCAACCAGCCACGGTCACTTAATGCAATAACACAAGGAAAATTGTCTAAAAGTTATTAAATCGTTCCAAACAACATCAATGCTAGATCCTTTACCTAACAAGCTATGAGAGAGATGCTTCCTGAAATAATCAATCTCCCCCTTAGTATTAAGGGAAGAAAAATTAAATTTTTTTTTTTTGCATTTCCCATTCACTTTCAATCGGAGTCATATTGACCCCAAGTGACAGATTAATAAAAAAATGTTTTACATACCTTTAGAACAACCTTTTTTGTTGGTTTGTTTGAAAGTCAGCCCTCTGGGTATCATAGACAGCATTTTATTATTTCAAAGCCATGTTTCAAATATTTGTAAAAACATGTTTATTTATCTTAAAAATATATCGCAACATGACATATGCTCCCTAAACTGTAAAAATTAAAAGTTAAATTAAATTTTAAAAATGAATTAAACTGTTTAAAAAATTTCAAGCAAACAATAATTTGTTTAAGTGTTACCAGATTAAGTAATTAAAATTACTTAAATTAAAGAAAATTACTTTTTCAAATTAAAATGTTAACAATTGAATACATTTTTTAAAGTAGATTCAACTTTCACTGGTCCAAAATGCAGCAGCAAGAGTTCTCACAAAAATAAAAAAGTATGACCATATTAACGTGGTTCTGTCAACTTTGCATTGAGTGCTTGTGTTAAACATTAAACAGAGTGACCTCTGACCAACTAATAATATATAACATTTCAAAATCAAGTGCGATTGGTAGATCATTTTACCAAACACCTAATCTATGGGATAATCCTCCCAACGTGGTGCAGGAGGCAAACACACTCTGTCAGTTCAAATCTAGATCTCTTTAACATTGCATACACTTAATCCTACAGTTTTATCATTCAAACTTTAAGCGATTTTTGGGCTGCATTAGTTAGGTTGACTGGAACCAGAGACCCCATTAAAACAGATGTAATTGGTACATCGCACAGCGTTAACTGTTAACTTACTGTGAGTCTGTCTGTCTCTTTTCTCTGAAGTCTACTGTGTCATCTTCAGTCAGACGTTTATCCTAATGATGATTACAGCTGTAGCCGAATCACCCATCCTTATGAAAATTAACCATGGTTTTATTGTGGTAAAAGTGTAGTAACCATGTTTTTTGGTGTATATTGATTGCTATTAGCAAAACCATGGCTTTACTACACTATGGTTTTAAGTGTAGTACACCATGGTTAATTTTCGTAAGGGTAGAATAAACATGAAACATAAAAAAGATTCTTTACCACAATCTAATTCTGCCTAATTATCTGCCAATCATTTACTTTCTGTGTAATCTTCAGCAGCAGTTTAATGTTATAGGTGAAAAAAGTATGTAAAATGATGCATCTGTTGCAAACTTTGTTTAAACCTTTAAGCTGTTTGACTAGAAAATAGCATCAACATCAAAACATAATCAGGGTTTAAATACACACTAATCATCATTAGTTGAACTACGAAGCATCAATCGAAGCACCCATTGAAAATATTCCTAAACTTGAGTTGCTCTTGTTGTAGCACCACCACTAGGGTATTTTCATCATTGCAGTTTTCTGATGGACCTTTATCACTCGAGCACATACTACAAACCCTGTTCCTTCTGTTATTCCAGTTGTACAAACCAAGATGTGTAGTAAAAATAAACCCAGAAGATATTTTTTTCTATTTAATTATCATAATATCAGTATCATGTTACTTGTACTGAGTTTCAAGCTTTTTAAATGCAATTGGATTCATATTATGTCAAAAGTAAAAATGTTTAATTGCTTCTCTAACTAGATCACATCTCTTTAGATTATAAATTAAACCTAAAAATAACAAGCAGGGAACATTCTGGGAAGGTTCTCTTTAGGTTATTAAATAACCTACAGGGAAAATTCCCAGAACATTCTTATTTGGTTGCCAAAACATAACCAAATGGGAACCTTATGGAAACGTTAGGGGAACATTCTGTGTTTGCTGGGTCGGTACCCCTGCAGATCTGGACCTTCCAGTCTGGTCAAGATGATTTTTGATGGTGGGATTAACACCTGTTGACAGAGGACAACAGTTATAATTTGTCTATAAAATTGCTTAATACTCACTCTGTCAGACAGCAGGTATAATTATTGCTATATTTCCCACAATTATTTGTTGAGCATTTTGGTTTATTAACTATTTCCCCGCCATTGACAAGTTATCTCGTAAATTAAGACAAAACACTTTCCTGCCAATGACGCTTCCCTGACGATCTATAACTCCCCTATTAGCCACTAGATGGCGCTCTTAACCAACTTATAAAAAGTGAAGCATAACTTAATTCAACAACATAGAAAACTCTGTATGTTTTGATAATCGTTCTGAATCTAATCTCTAATGAGTCCTTTACAGAAATGCAATTATTTTAGCTTTTTGCTCAAAATTTGGTAATTTTTAAGAAACCTACCCATATTTGGGAGGTCATAAAAAGGGAACAAATGAAGATCGGATGCACCATTTTTTTCTGCTTTGTTTGTTTGCTTGTTTATTTGTTTGAAAGCAGAGAGTCTGTTCTTTATTTTGATATATTTGTATGTTTATATATTCATAGAAGAACATTTTCCTGGAAGGCATTTTGTGAATATTTTGTGAAAATCACAAAAAATGCTGGCGGAGGACGAGGGATAGTTCGCTCAAAAATTAAAATTCTGTCATCATTTACTCATGTAACAAACCTGTATAAATGTCTTTGTTCTAATGGAAGATATTTCGATGAATAGTTGTTAACCATCAGAAGCCCCATTGACTTCCATATAATTCTTTTTTCCTACCAGTGAATGGGTCTCATAATCCTTTGGGAACAAACATTCCTCAAAATATCTTCCTTTGTATTCATCAGAACAAAGACATTTATACAGATTTGTTACAACATGAGTAAATGATGACAGAATTTTCATTTTTGGGTGAACTATCCCTTTAATAGAGACCTATCCCATGCAGAAATCTGTATGGGAATATACAGTATGTAAAACACGTACAGTATACATTTAGGCATTTGGCAGATGATTTTATCCAAAGCGACAAACAGTGCATTTCAAGCTCTGTAAGTCCCTGGGTTCAAACCCATGATGCTTTGTGTTGCAAACGCAATGCCTACCACTGAGCTATACAATATATGTCCATGAATTTCACAGATATACAAAATAAAAACTCAGATCCTTGTACATATGAAACATACAGAATATTTTATTATTTAACAGTATGTGTTCACATGTTAGCTATCATTTTATATATGTAGGCCCTTACGAAAATTAACCATGTTTTTTGTGTGGAAAAGGTATAGTAATATATGTTGTTGTTTTTTGGGGGTATTGTTTTTTACTACCATAACCATGTTTTTTTTTAATTGTAGTAAAACCATGGTTCATTTTCATAAGGGTATAAGGCAATTCCTAAAATTAACCATGGTTTAACTACATTTAAAACAAACAAAACAAAACAAAACATGGTTACTGTAGTAAAACCATAGTAACCACAAAATAACCATGATTTTGACAACCATGGTTTTTAATAGTTATAGTTAAACCATGGCTAGTGTAGTAAACCCATATGTTTTTTATAATAGTAATTTATAATAGTAATCAATACTACATAAAAAACCATGGTTACTACACTTTTACAACAAAAGACATACATTTTCATAAGAGATCTGTTATGAAAACTTTCTTTTCATTGCGTTTTCTTTGTGTTGTTCATGTCTGTTAATAACAGAATGTAATGATTTAAAGTATCAGTCTTCTTCTGAATTAACTTTTGCTCGTGTTTTTGCATGTGTGAATTTGTTTCACTGTAATGAATAGTTTGTGGTTGTGAAGTCGCTGTCGCGCATGCGCAGTAGAGCGTGAGGCGAGGGATTTAAATATGAGGTAGAGTTCTGAGCGCGCACAACTCGTCTCTGTCTCTTTATATACTCAAGCTATCATAATGCATTGGGCTATTAGCTCTCTGGCTGTGGGATTTTTCACCCTGTTTGTCCTTCAGAGGAAGTTATATCCTTACTTTTGGGCTGACTTGATGTACTACGCGAGACTCCGTCGCGTCGGGAGGTCGATGATGGCGAGGATGAAGCGCGGTGTCGTCACGTATCTCCAGAACTTTGAGCTTCAGGCAAAAAGGAGTCCAGATAAAGCCTTTATCGTGTGTGAGGATCAGATCTTTACATACAGAGATGTGGACGAGAGGAGTAACAGATTCGCACACGTGTTTCAGGCTCATTGCGAATTGAAATGTGGAGATGTTGTGGCTCTTCTCATGAAGAATGAGGCGGATTTCATCAGTGTTTGGTTCGGACTCTGTAAATTGGGCTGTGAGGTCGCGTTTCTTAACTTTAACCTCAAACCTCAGTCCATCCATCACTGTCTGCGCAGCTGTGCAGCCAAAGCAGTCGTCATCAGTTCAGGTAAAAGATTCACACAACGACAACAACAACAACTGATCCCCACAAACACACAGAGACGATCAGTCTGTAAACAAGCCATCAAGTGTTCATCATACAGTAAATGCTGCTGTTTCATGATGTGCCTCGTGAGAAGGAGTTTTCAGAAATAAGGGTTTTATCTTTTCAATACATTTGTGTTATTAGTAGAAATAATGAGTATAGTTTGAGTGTCAGTAAGTAATGTTTTCACTGATCCGGTTCCCTTAAAGAAACACTTTTGTTAAAAGAGAGTGAACACATGAACAAGTCTCATCCTGTGAAAACATTTTCAGTATGTGATGCAGAAACACCTTTAACTCAATATGTCATGAGATGAGATACCAGCACTGTAGAAACATCTGTACACACAAAGAGAAGCTCTAAAACCATTTACTTGCCAATTTACTTCATAGCAACCAAACAATGGTACCCTAGCAACCGATTAAAAAGCCTATATCACTGCATCAGAAGAACATAGTAGAGAAACTGGGGTTGGATTGTTTCACTTGTGGCTTGAGTGCAGCGCCGATCCTGGCCTTCTTGGGGCCCTAAGCAACTTTGTGAGGGGGCCCTGTCATCGTGTTCATAAAAAACATTCACTGTCTCTGCTTAAATGTAGCTATAAACGAAATGTTAACTAAAACACATATTATCTTATAGCTAATATTTTTGCCACATGTATATTACTGTGACACTCATTCAGAATACTTTTATTATAACATGACACATGTTTTTTGAAAAGCTCCTTAATCTGTTACAGTAGTACTTAGAAAACAAGGTCTACTGCCAAATATATTATTTTTAAGAGATGTAGGAAACAAATGAGATAAAACCAAAATAACTGTCAGATAAACTATAACTGTCACGCCGGGAAACGGGAATCAGGACACATATGCAGGGTTCACATAAAAGGATAACATTTAATATAAATAACATAGAAAACAAACACGGGAATCAAACAACAGGCAGAATAAATAAACAGGAACAGACAGGATGGAGACAAATGGCGACAATGACAATGATCCGGCAATGAGTGTGACACAAACACTGGTATAAATACACAAAGACTAATGACACACAGGTGGAATGAATGATGTGATAATTAACAAGTGTCCAGGTGATGACAATATAGAACAGACACAAAACATGACACGGATCACCGTGACATAACCCCTCCCTCTACGAGTGGCTACCAGACACTCACATAAACACAAAACAAAAACAAAGTCTGGTAGCGAGAGTCCAAGGGAGGGGTGGAGGGCTTGGGGACCCTGGCGAAGCCAGCAGCCGCCGGGATGAGACCAACAGGAACGGTTGGCCGGACTGCGCCAGGAGAACCGGAGCGATCGCTCCGAGAACCGAGGCAGACGAATTACCCCCCTCCTGGGAATCGCCGACGATCAGCTGCCCCCGGAAGTCCTCTCCCATCCCCTCGCGGAAACGGAGACCCTCTCTCGGTAGCCACCCCGGGGAAATGATCGGGCGTGGTCCGTTCCGGATCCCCCTGCGAGCAGGATGGTGGTCCTCCGAGGGACCGTCGACGACGACTCAACCGTTGGGGGACCGCCTGGGCCGATCCTCCTCCCGCATGCTCGCAGGAGCGAGCGATCGCTCACGGTGGTCCCCAAGAGACATCGGGGCTGATGGGGAATTAACCCCGATGTCACTACTCCCCCTCGACGAAACTCCTGGGGGAGCCGCCCTCCGTGAACCCGCTGCGTTCAGTCTGGCCGGATCATTCTGTCACGACGGGCAACAGAAGTAAGGACGCACTCGCAGGGTT
This sequence comes from Paramisgurnus dabryanus, assembly GCF_030506205.2. NCBI lineage: Eukaryota > Metazoa > Chordata > Actinopteri > Cypriniformes > Cobitidae > Paramisgurnus > Paramisgurnus dabryanus. The sequence continues at coordinate 36,214,239 of NC_133347.1, forward strand.
CACATGAAATAAATAACATTTAATATAAAATGTTATTTATTTCATGGTGAACCCTGCGTATGCGTCCTACTTCCTGTTACCCAGTCATGACAGAATGATCCGGCCAGCATTGGACGCAGCGAGTTCGCGGAGGGCAGGTCCCCCAAGAATTTCGTTGAGGGGGAGTAGTGACATCGGGGTTCGTATTCCATCATCCCCGATGTCTCTTGGGGACCACCGTGAGCGATCGCTCGCTCCTGCTGGCCTGCGGGAGGAGGATCGGCCCAGGCGGTCCCCCAACGGTTGAGTCGTCGTCGACTGTCCCTCGGAGGACCACCGTCCCGCTCGTAGGGGGATCCGGAACGGACCACGCCCGATCATTTCCCCGGGGTGGCTACCGAGTGAGGGTCTCCATTTCCGCGAGGGGACGGGAGATGACTTCCAGGGGGCACCTCATCGTCGACGATTCCCAGAAGGGGGGTAATTCGTCTGCCTCGGTTCTTGGAGCGATCGCTCCGGTTCTCCTGGCGCAGTCCGGCCCACTGTCCTGTTGGTTTCGTCCCGGCGGCTGCCGGCTTCGCCAGGGTCCCCAAGCCCTCCACCCCTCCCTTGGACTCTCGCTACCAGACTTTGTTTTTGTTTTGTTTTTATGTGAGTGTCTGGTAGCCACTCGGGAGGGGTTATGTCACGGCTAGTCCGTGACATGTTTTGTGTTTTGCACTCATCCGTTTCACCTGGACACTCATGGACTAATTACGCCAACACACCACACCTGTTGTATGTTTGATTGTGTTTGTATTTATATGCCTTTGTTCCATCAGCCTGTGCAGGATGATTGTCATTGATACCCTGTCTGTTTCCTGTGTTTATGTTCCTGTGTTCCTGCTTTCACCATGTTTGCCCTCGTGTTTTATAATTAAATGTTACTTATTTTGTCCGAACTCTGCGTTTGTGTCCTCCCTCCACTCCCGCGTCGTGACAATAACAAACAACTCAACAGATGTTCCAATTTGTTTTAAAACTAAGGCATGATCAGACTCCACAGATAAATACACCAAAATACATCAATAATTCTCTAAATATGCAAACATTAGACCTAATGTGCATTTTTTTAAATGCTAACAAGAGCCACACAACATCTTGCATGCATAAATGTTTATTTTTTAACACGTATGAAAGATTTTGATTATTAATCTGTTCAAGCGTTTCTAACAAAACACACTGGACTAAAAATCTAGGGATTTGGACTGCAGTGTTTGTTATAAATCCATTGCATGGTTAGTCAAAACTAAACAGGAATTTAAAACATTAATGTGTTATAAATTTTTTTACTTTACCTTCACGACGTTTGCCTTTCCTGCTCCGGGTGGATGGCTTTAAACCATATCCGAATGAAGATGCATGTCAATAGATGCGTCAACCACATGCAGAGCTGCATAGGTGGACTGACAACTGGAATTAAATTATTGTGAGATCAGACTGCTTGTTATAATTTCTAATGACTCTCGCTGCACAATGATGTCACTCGCCAGCTGGTCTCTGCAGCGCTGCATGAAGTTAAGAACAAGGGGGGCCCTAGTGGTGCGGGGCCCTACGCAGCTCGCGTAGCCTGTGTATAGGGGGGATCGGCTCTGCTCTAGTATAATCACTGGTGAACGCCAATTTACTCCCTAGCAATCAAACAGAGGTACCCTAGCAACCAATTAAAAAGCCTATATCTCTGCATTAGAACATCGTAGAGACAGGGGGGTATAAGCCTTACATAGTTTAAAGAAAGATTTAAAGTTTTGTTTGTTTATTGTTGTTAAGATGTTATATACTTTTGTTAATGTTCTGTAGGATGTAGATTGATTATTTACCCCAATCTTAATGATGAAGATAAAATAAAGTGTGAGATAGGTAAAAGAGTCTGAATGGACATGTAAGCACGCCACTAGTTATAACAATAGTAATAGTCTGGGTTACTAACAATGGTATGAAAAATTGACTGGTTTGCACAAACGCTGATAACCTGAATGTTTATGAAACCACTTTGAGATGTAATGAAGCAGAAACCAAGCGTCTGATTATTTCTGCACGTGACATTGTCAAATATATTATAATATATAAACATCATTATGACTGTTTGATTTTTGAGATAATGTGAAATTTGATATAATAATGTGTTTGGTTTGTGTTTGGAATCAGAGCTGATGGGATCTGTAGATAAATTGCTGCGGATGCTGACAGATCATAGCGTTGATGTTTGGGTGGTAGCGGACGTCTCCTCACATCAGGATGTCAGGACACTGTTGGATAAGGTGGAAGTCGCCTCTCCAGAGAAGCCCCTGGTTAACATCCCTCAGACAAACCTCTTATCCAACTTCTTATTTGTCTTTACATCAGGCACTACAGGTACGTGACACATGAGTAGTTGACAAATAAACCATAAATGCGTCATATAGTGTGACAGAAAAAATTGTGAAAAATTGAACACTTTACCCACAGTCCACTGACAGTTTCTATAGTGAATAAATATTTGAGATTGAATGTTCTGTTGTTGGATGTCTGTGTTTCTATTAAGGGTGTCACGATTCCGATTTTAAATCGAAATAGATCGAAATTAAGTCACAACCTCGAACTTCTAATTAAAAAATGCCCATGTCACATCCGGTCGGCTTGCCAAGCGGGAAAAAACTTCGCTAGCTACAGCCAGTCAAAAGATAGCATGGCAGACGCAGAAGACACCACACTAGCTCTTTAAATGGGAAACAAAAAATAGAATGGCATCTGTGCCAGGACCGGTTGTTTCTCTGAACTGAGATCTGTTTAAGTTTCACAACAACTTATTTCAGTTGCTTAAAGTTCCACTGTGTACTTTTTTGAGTTAATTCTTAACAAAAACCCATGTTTTCTTTCAAAAGTATGTGCTCATTCATGTGTAATTACTTCCACCCACTAATCAAAGTATTCTCGTAAGTGTAGAATCTGCTATTTAGAATACATATGGTCGAGTCGCTCGACTGGCGCATCCATGTTGTGCCTCCATCTTTGAAATACATTCGCAGACGAGGGACATTCCTGAAATTCAAGCTCCGCCTTTCGCACTTTCAGACTACACTCACACTGGCTGCTAGCTGAAGCCTCCTGAGGTTGCATGTGTAGGCGGTATACGTCATCAAGACAGCCTTATTTCAGAATATTAACAATTATAAAGCTGACAATTATTCTTAGTTAATTGTAAATTGATGTAATATGCTTATGACTTGCGAATGTAATGCTCAGTTAAATTAAATAAACCAGGCTTGATGACGTATGCAGCCTATGCAACCTGTGTAGACTGAATCCTTTCGGATTCAACAACAGCAGCACACCGTGATGATCCCGCGATCTAATGCTTTGATTTCAGGCAGATTTGAAAGCCTGTTGAAGACCTATTTTCGAGGACATTAAAACAAGTCGCCAAGGAAGCGAAAAGGGGATTTAAAATGACAACGCGACAGGAAAAACAACAAGACCAAAGTCAATATTGGAGTAATGTTAGTTTTCCAAGATGGGGCTCAAGGGACACTGAAGTTGCACTTTCTATAATCTCCACAGGTAATTCAGCATATTCGTTTACATCTATACAGTCCATGTTGTAAACTTGAAGTTTTATAGTTCCTTGGCTAACTTTAGCATGATTATGCATAACACTTGTTAGTGTAAACACGCATGTGGTTTAATGTGTTCGAACAGCCACACGCCGTCTCTCCGCCCATTTATGTAATCTGAGGTACTGAGATAAATGTTTTTCATCTTTTCTGACCTCTAGCACAAACACACGGTGACAGCCCTATTTTTAGCCTTTCATTGATAAAACTGATCTGCGCGTCTTTCGTTTCATTTTACAAGCGTGTGAAAGTTGAGTGATCTTATTTCACCAATATCAGAGAAAGCTCTTACATAAACCTCATTCACACAGACCTCTGGTCCCAGAAAATACCCGTAAAATTGCCAGACAAGCGTCTGTGTGAACAAAAACTCGTTCCGTTAATCTTCTGGGATCGTTGCCGGAAAGAGGACCTAGTAAGATACGCGGGTAACCCTCTGTGTGAACAAGAATGCCATAAAGGGCGTGTCGAAGTGAGGACGCGCGCGTCATCATCACAACACAAGTTATGGTTCAGCTCCTTACAACGAGAGATAACATGTATATAAACATTCACCACGAGAAATGTTGCAAACTAGATTGAAGCAGTTATCAGGAAATTATATATGAGACGCATAAACAATGACGCACGTGCCGTAGTGAGGACGCGCGTGTCATGGCAACATGAAGTTGGTTCAACTCTTTAAAATCAGGGATTTACAACATTCACTACGAGAAATGTCAGCATACTAGACTGAAGCGGATATCAGGTAAGTTAGCTCGTTACTTACTGCGTTGAAACGGAGATCATTCAGCAGCATAAAAGAATATCGCGTCACGTGCTCATTTGAGCTATAATAAACGAAAATACCCGCATGTCATCCCAACGAGATATATTGTTCAGCTCCTCAAAATGCGAGTTTTAAATGCATATAAACAATCACGATGAGAAATGTCTGAAAACTGTATCAAAGCAGAAATCAGGGAGCTTGTCAAAATACACTCTGAAGCTGAGATCATTCACCAGAATAGAACTGTGCATTCACGCGCTCCTTTGTAGTCTTATCATAAACAAAAATGCACGCGAGTTGTTTCTGGAGAGAGAAATAATAAATAATATGCAAACTTCAGACGCTGCGTAGAAGAGAGGGCGGGACTTTCAACATGTCACGTGTCTTTCCGGGACCATCAGATACCGTGTAATCTTGGCAGTGTGAACGAACAAAAACTCTAACTATTCCGGAAAAATCCAGGATGCATTTTACGTGTATTTTACGGAATTTCTGTGTGAAAAGGGCTATATACACGGACATGTAACGTTTACTTAAAACATAAGCATTGGACTCTGACATAGTATTAGTTCGCGTCCATTTAAACCCGTCATTACTCCCGCTCATGATTAAATGACAGGAGAGGGACTCGTCCACAGACCATCCCCTCAGTAATCTGGAGAGAAGCGGTCGAAAATGGACAAAAGAGACAGATTTAAATACCAATTGTAAACGTGATGTGTCTCTCTCGTCCACTTGTGACCCGATCGACGAAAACACATCTTAATACCAAGTTTAACAGCCCCTGGGATATTTTTCCACGCATCGATGAAAAAGGAGTGTCTAAGCTACGTTTATGGTTGCTTTTTGTATGTGATTTTAAGCGGACATATCATGAAAATCAGACTTTTTCCATGTTTAACATAAATCTGTGTGCTTTGACGGATCACAGGCAAAGGACATTGCAAATTGTTCATTTTTTTCATTGCTTTTGTTTTGTAGCTACTGGCAGCCATGTTAAATTTGGGATGACACGGCCACCGTACGAGTTAAAACGCGTTCCGAATGGGGGGGAGCTAGAAAGTAATATTCAGTTGGTTGTCATATAGAATTTCACCGCTAGATGGGAGTAGATCTTACACAGTGGAGCTTTAAGAGTTATGAAAACAGCATTTAAACATGACTTATTGGGGTATAGTCTAGGGCTGTCACTTTTGAGAAAAATCAAATTCGAACGGATTTCGAATATCATGCAATGTATCCGAATATATTCGAATATCTAGCAACCCCCCCCCCCCCCACGCGCATAAAAAAACACCGTAATGGAGATTCAATCACAAAATTGTTAACAGTGTCAGTCATAATCAGGGTTGTCTGGAATGGATTACTTTTTTACTTAATGTTTGAAACAGCAGGTTATCAACGTATGAATAACAAACTTATATATATATATATATATATATATATATATATATATATATATATATATATATATATATATATATAAAACGATTCAGAACAGTTACAAACAATAACGTGACAACTTAAATAGCAGCATCCAAAAGGAATTCGTGACCGCAGATTTCGGCAGAAAACTCAGCGGAATTCGACGGATTTAATGCCCGTCATTGACAAGCACACATATCCCGCGCTTGAGCGTGTTTGTGAGAAGTAATCTCATTGACAACAAGCACACATACAGCCTATAACCCGCGCGTTTGTGAGCCGTCATTGACAAGTGCATTATCTCTGCGCGTGCTGTTTGCTTGACCGTTTTCAATGATAGAGAGCACAAACCCTTTGATACTTGAGATGAAGTTAAACTTATAGATGAGTTAAGCAGATCTCACTTGACTCTGTCGTCTGTGAAGCGCGACAGTCAACACATCATCATTTCAAATCTGTTTACAAGACAAATGCTGTTGTTGTTTAATATAAAAAGTTTACATTGCGAAAATGATGAAATTATCTTCATACATGCTAATTTCATAATGCGAACGTATTAACACGTATTTCTATTCTGCTATAATATACACTATAAACAATATGCCATTTCATATACCGTAAAACTTCAAATAATAGCCTAGTCCCAAACAGACGCCTGTCTCTTTTAGACGCCTGGTGTGACAACAGGTTTGGGTAAATAAACGCCTGTCTCAAATAAAAGCCTGGTCTGTTTTTTAGTTTCGGGTTGTATTTAATATTCTAAAACCCATCAGATCGTCTGTTTAAGACAGTTCTATGGTGCAGACACGCTAAAGTTTTGATTACCGGTAGATGTCATGTGACAGACGCAGTCCTTCCGTTACTCATGACTATGACAACACAACAAGGTTCGTCGTCAGGATTGCAGCGATGATGACAGTAGCGAAGTGGCAATCGGGAGAGTCGGGACTTTTCCGGGTGGGCCGGTAGTGTTTTGAGGCCGCTATTAATAGCCCGTAACACATTGTATTTCTCACGCAGAAACACTATTTTTCATATTTAATATACTGCAGTGCCCAAAATGTATCTGGCCGCACTGCTCTCTATATCAAGCCCGTCTCCCCTGGAGTTCTAGTCGAGCGAGCCAATCCAAAAAAAAGAAAGAGGCTACACAATAGCCAATCAGAAAATAGCACTGTTGTATCTGGGTAAGATTTCACGCAACAACCAATAAAAAAAGCATATCCTTGTATGCTTTATTTATGCTGCCAATAATTTAATACTGTCATTCTTACACAAACTACTTTGTTAAACACATTCAAATTATAAATAAACCGTAAAATGTGGTAACCTCCTGCTGTCATGCTGGAACAATTAAATTAAAAGCCTGTCTCTTATAGACGCCTGTCTCTTTTAGACGCCTGGTGTGACGATAGGTTTGGGAAAATAAAAGCCTGGGCTATTATTTGAAGTTTTACGGTACAAACTATAATTCTATCTTGACATGCACATGAGGTTCATTTTTTGTTCACATTTGATTCCCTCTCTTGCGCACAGTTGCTGTCGTCGGTCTCACTCTCACACTCCTTCCTATTACTAGGTGTTAATGTAAAAAATGCGCTACACATGGCATTTAAAAAAACGGATGGTTTATTTATAGTTCGAATACGGATATTTCACGTCATGTTCGAATGCATATTCGAATATCGAATAAAAAGTGACAGCCCTAGTATAGTCTCACAATCTCGTCTGACGGTAATAAAAGCGCATTTTTAAGTTGCAAAGTACTGACAGGAATGTTCATCTGACAGGAAGTTTCGTTTTATCAGATATGTGCGTGCTGTGTACCATATGTTTTTCACTGGCAGCACGACTAACATGGTAGGGCATCCCCGGGTTCAAGGTCAGATATTATATTTCATAAAAGTGTAGTCTAAAAATGACCTAGCATTGTTTTGTGCTTTAAAAAAAAGTAAAAACCGAGAATCAAATCTTGACCTTAGAATCGTGTATGTAATTGAATTGAGGATTTGGAGAATTGTGACACCCTTAATTTCTATCCTGATATACAGTAGTTCAGTCTGTGGTCTCATGCAGTACAGTAACATACTGTAATTTAACTCAGCATTTGTGTTTCTCTCTCACATAGGACTGCCGAAAGCAGCTCGTATCAGTCACATTAAGGCTGTCATGTGTATGGCGTTTCTACGCATGTGTGGAGCGCGTGCAGATGATAAAGTCTATCTGACGCTACCGCTCTATCACATGTCCGCATCACTGCTCGGGATCGGAGGATGCATCGATCTTGGTATGCTTAACGACATTATTTTAGAAGACATTTTGCAGTCAGAATAACACAAAACTGTATTATCAGTCTTCTTTGTGATGCAGATAAAGGCCAATGTATGTGTATATACATTCATTCTTAACATTGAGGATTGAATTTTAGGGGCGACTTGTGTTTTGAAGAAGAAGTTCTCTGCCAGTCAGTTTTGGAAGGACTGTCTGAAGTATGACGTTACTGTGTTTCAGTATATTGGAGAACTCTGTCGATATTTGGTCAATCAACCAAAGGTACTTAAGCTACCACATTACATAATTGAACCGTCTTATTAAAAAACACACAGACATTAAAGTCTTGTAACCTATTGCCCATCTCACTGATATGGTTGTTTATCTACAGACTAAAGAGGAAGCAGTTCATAGCGTTCGTCTCGCTGCAGGAAGCGGTCTTAGAGCTGACGTTTGGAGAGATTTTATCCGGCGGTTTGGGAAAGTCCAGATCCGTGAATCTTACGGTCTAACAGAGGCCAGTATTGGCTTTGTGAATTACACAGATGAAATTGGGCCCATTGGACGTGCCAGTTATTTCAATAAAGTCAGTTATTCACCATGACTTTTCACAATTGATTAAAAGTTTGCCATTTGATTACTTAACCATTATGCCTTTTGCCAAAACCATTTCTCATGACGTCTGAAACATGGATGGATCTTTATGTCCTTCAGTAATCTTAATATACAGTAAACACAGTTTTTCTGAATGTAACTGGTGGTATAATTTGCATAATGTCGGTTTGTTTCAGCTCAGTTTGCCATTTGAGTTTTTAAGATGTGATCCACAAACATATGAGCCTGTACGGACAGATGCAGGTCGCTGTATTAAGGCCAGTAAAGGTGAGAGCAGCATACTGTATTAAAAACCCCTTAACTAGCACTGTCTCTTGAGCGGGACATCTGCATTTACTTCAATGTTCTGAATGTAAAAAAATATTTATCACGACAAACTATTTATCCTTGAAAAAGGTTTAAAAATGTACTTTTCATATTTTCAATATGAAAACAATAATGCAGTGACAGTAATTTATTAGTTTGTGACAAATTTATGTAGCAATGGTTGACACCTAGTGGCTGTTGTTGGTAAACACACTAAAAGTTTTTACTCATTTTTTTGTGATAATTTTATGTATAAAATATATACTTTATTGTATTTTTTTAAAAATGTAAATTGCTATAACTTTTTTTTTATTTAATATTTTCACCTCCAGACACTTCCGTAAAAAAATTTAAAGTGTCTTCTTTAAAACAAGACAAGACAAGAGTTTCTGAAGTTTTTTTTTGTTTGACAGTGAGTAGCAGATGTTTTCTCATTTGATTACAGGAGAAACTGGGTTATTAGTTGCTCCAGTGACGTTCACAAACCCGTTTCTGGGTTATGCTGGAGAAAAAGCTCTGTCAGAGAAGAAACTCCTACGAGATGTCTTTAAGAAAGGAGATGTTTACTTCAACACAGGAGATCTTATGCTTCAGGACCACAGAGACTTTGTTTACTTTAAAGACAGGATTGGAGACACATTCAGGTAAATACTTCACTTAACTTGTTAACTGTTGAGAGGAACAAAGGGATAGTTCACCCAAAACATGAAAATTCACTCATCATTTATTCATCCTCATGTTGAGCACAAAAGAAGATATTTTGATGAATAAAGGTAAGCACACAGTTGATGGTAGATAGTATTTCTTCCATAGTATTTGTTTTTTCCAACAATCCATCAAGCAAACATCCTGATGTTGTCACGGTTTCAACCGTGTTTCTGTTGTCTCTGTTCTGATTGTTGTCATCTGGACTTTTCACTGATTACCAATCATCACACCTGTTACCATTTAGTCTTTATATATATATGTATATATATCCCTGTCACCTGTATGTTCAGCTGCTGGATCGTTGCCTCAGTTTGTGTCATTTCTACAGTGTACTGTATGTCTTGGTCCCTGTTCCTGCCTGTTTTCTTATTTATCGTGCCTTGTTTTGATTCCTGTTTATTTAATAAATGTTATTTATTTCAAACTTTGCGTTTGTGCCCTCCTATCTGTTCCGGGGCGTGACAGATGTTTAGTCCCAAGAAAACAAAGTTTATGTTCTTTTCACAACACAGAAATATAGAAAGAATAAAACTTTGACTGTGCATTCATACCAGATGCAAATGAACCGTATAAATCGTGCTATTCGCACGTAGTTGGACGCTTGAACATTTTAAGTAAACTCACTTCATTCGCACGTGAAATTCAGATGTGAATACGCTCAATTTGCCGGCTTTAGCTAGCTTGTAGTCTCAATATGTATATATATATAGCTCAAATTGAGTAAAGAGCATTTTTACAACTTATCAGATTGTCCAACCTCCTCGCTCACTTTCTTCCAAGCAAGATCCTTTTGATAAAAGTATAAAGATGTGTCGTACAACTGCGGGTGTCCTCAAACATTTAGTCCTCCATTGAGAAGTGTCACGACTGGGAAACAGGAATCAGGACGCAAGTGCAGGGTTCACCATGAAATAAATAACATTTAATATAAAATGAACAGAAACAAAACACGAGGAGTAAAACAGCAACACAGGAACATCCAAAATGTGACACGGGGAACAGACAGGGTAGTAATGACAATGACAATGATCCGGCCACAGGTGAGAAACAGACAGCAGTATAAATACACAACACTTAACAGGGAACAGGTGTGATGAATCAGTCCGTGAATGTCCAGGTGACGTAATCGGAGAGACAAACAAAACATGACGGATCACCGTGACATGACCCCTCCCTCTAAGAGTGGCTACCAGACACTCACCTAAACAAAACAAACACAAAAGTCTGGTAGCGAGAGTCCAAGGGAGGGGTGGAGGGCTTGGGGACCCTGGCGAAGCCGGCAGCCGCCGGGATGAGACCAACAGGAACGGTAGGCCGGACTGCGCCAGGAGAACCGGAGCGATCGCTCCGAGAACCGAGGCAGACGAATTACCCCCCTCCTGGGAATCGCCGACGATCAGCTGCCCCCGGAAGTCATCTCCCATCCCCTCGCGGAAACGGAGACCCTCTCACGGTAGCCACCCCGGGGAAATGATCGGGCGTGGTCCGTTCCGGATCCCCCTGCGAGCAGGATGGTGGTTCTCCGAGGGACCGTCGACGACGACTCAACCGTTGGGGGACCGCCTGGGCCGATCCTCCTCCCGCATGCTCGCAGGAGCGAGCGATCGCTCACGGTGGTCCCCAAGAGACATCGGGGCTGATGGGGAATGAACCCCGATGTCACTACTCCCCCTCGACGAAACTCCTGGGGGAGCCGCCCTCCGTGAACCCGCTGCGTCCAGTGTGGCCGGATCATTCTGTCACGACTGGGAAACAGGAATCAGGACGCAAGTGCAGGGTTCACCATGAAATAAATAACATTTAATATAAAATGAACAGAAACAAAACACGAGGAGTAAAACAGCAACACAGGAACATCCAAAATGTGACACGGGGAACAGACAGGGTAGTAATGACAATGACAATGATCCGGCCACAGGTGAGAAACAGACAGCAGTATAAATACACAACACTTAACAGGGAACAGGTGTGATGAATCAGTCCGTGAATGTCCAGGTGACGTAATCGGAGAGACAAACAAAACATGACGGATCACCGTGACAAGAAGAGGATGAGAGATATTCATTTGTCATTTTGACTGTTGGTTTCCAGGTGGAAAGGAGAAAATGTCTCAACCATGGAGGTTTCAGAGGTGTTGGGTTGTCTGGAGTTTCTGGAGGATATCAGTGTTTATGGAGTCACTGTACCAGGTGAACAGGAGTTTATACTTTATTTTAATACCTTTAACATCATTTTCAATCATGCTACAGCAGTAACTGTATATAAACATGTGACATAAGTATGAACCTTGATGTTATTTTCAGGATATGAGGGTCGGGTTGGAATGGCTGCTGTTGTGTTAAAGGATGGTCAGGATTTGGATGGAGATAGATTGTATGTTCATCTTCTCCACACTCTTCCTCCGTACGCCTGGCCGTGGTTTCTACGAGTTCAGGTATGTCGGTAGAAAACTACACCCAGTATATCGGCCGTCTCCATTGGCTTGTATTTCAATGTGCTTTTCCTGCTTTTGTCCTGAAGACTTCCTTAGACGTGACGGATACGTTCAAGCAGAGGAAGGGAACGCTGGTGGAGCAGGGCTTCAGTCCGGAGACCGTTCAACAGGCGCTTTACTTCCTGGACACATCCGTGAAAGACTACATCCCATTGACTGTACCACTGTACCAAGACATCATATCAGGGAAGATAAGACTTTAGAGACAAAGAAAGCAACTGAATACACCTCCATTCCCTACAGTAACATCTCATCTACACTACAAATACATGTGAATGTTGGTATAAACAATTACAGATGGTGAATATTCATCTTTTCGACTTAATAGAACAATATTAGTTCTTAATAGAAAAAAATAATATTAACAAATAAAACTAATGAATCATGTAATAACACTGTAACAAATGCAACATGTAATTGAATCTTGTTGTTATTAATAGTAAAGTTGCAAGAAGATTTTTCATATTTATTAGAGTTTAACAGAAGCTGTGTGAAATAAAGAAACACTAATACAAGCAGTGAGTTAAAACATATGTAAGTAGGGTGACCAGACGTCCCGAAAAATTCGGGACAGTCCCCAAATCTAAGCTGCTGTCCCGAATCCGAATTCTGCTCTAATTGTCTCGAAAATTATACTGAAGCAAAATCTTAATCCCGAATCTGCTCTAATTTCCCCGAAAATTATATTGATGCAAAATCTTGAGTAGTTATTGTCTGACAAAAACATGCGCAAGGAGTTTGAGCCATCCTGCAGCCAACCCCCGCCGGCTGCTCATTGGCTGCAGCATCTTTGTTTTTTATAAAAGATGTAGGCGCGCATTAAGATATGCACTAAGGCACGGAAATGCTGGCCGCAGTAAAAACCTCCGCTGGCGTCGAGCCTCCACAACCTCGGTAGGCTATAGCTCAAGTGTGAATTTAAAGTTGTATTGTTTCTATTAATTTATCTAATTCGTCTATATGCATAAAGACAATATGAGCTTTTTGTCCTCCTTTTGTTTTATAGGGTAGATTAAGAGAGTGAAAGTTACAGCAGCCGCGACGACAGTTGAAAGTGCAGGCAGTGACAGTCAGTCGCTTGAAGGAGTCAGATTGGTTGAGGGCGAGGCACTGTGTTAAAAAAACTACTTCTATGTATATGCATATGTACTTATATTAATAAAAATATGATTGGTTCAGTAACTTCAGTTTGAAATTCATTGTCTTTTAAAAGTACATTAAATAAAGAAAACTATTGGATGATCTAACTGTTATTCTATGAAGTATAATACTTCTATAGCCTACATATTATATCAATTTATTTATATCCATATGTACTTATTAATATGATTGGTTCAGTTTGAAATTCAATTATTAAATAAAATGAATAAATAAAACTATTATTGGATGATCCGCAAACCAAACCAAACCCCCCAAACCCATCAACCACCCCCCCCCCCCATGACGTCTGCCCCCCCGCCCCGAATTTCAGTCAATCTCATCTGGTCACCCTATATGTAAAGATGTCTTTGCATTTTCCGCAGTATCTGTGATCAGTATTGTCGTCTTAAATTCACTACAGAAGAGTTTTTACTGACACTTTAAAACATGTTTTTATTCGCAGTGAGGAGTGTAATAATGTGTTATAGTGGGAATAGTGTCTTAACATTTACACATATGTACATAGTGTATGTCTGATTGCATATGATAGATATGATTTGTAAACAGTTAAGAGTTTATATTCTGTTGTATAGTAAGAGATATTTTGTATATTTAGTTTGTATTGTAGACTTTAATCTTTATCACTCAATGTTAACAGTGTTGAGTATAATGTCACTGGATTCTCATGCATTGTTTTGATGTGTGTTCAAAGTTATTTTAATGTGAACATCATTTAAATAAAGTCCAGCTTTAAAACACTTTTGGCTTGATTTCTTTTGATGGTCTGAAGATAAAGCTGAGATACGTGGCAAATGTGATTTTTCACATTTATAAAGGTATTGATGAACCTCTAGAGGGCAGTGTGTGTTAAATAATATATAGGCATTTGTACAGCCACGAAAAAAATTAAAGAGACCACAGTTTTGCTTTTTATTAATTTCTAGATGTATTATGACCATTTATGTCCACTGTCTGTTGAATTTTAATAAAAGCAAACCTCAGAAGTGTCATGAAGTCACCCAACAGCAAATGTAAAAGACTGAGAGCATGATAAGACCCATTAAAGATGTGACTAAAATTATGGAACTTCTTTTTTTCTGCAGTATTGAAGATAGAAAAAACCTGCATTTTTACCATGTTTTCCCTATTTCAATTTTTTGTAAATAAATGCAAATAAAAATATATTTTTTATTAAGAATTTGGCAGAAATGTCGGTAGTTCACAGAACGATGATTTTACTTAAACATATACCTATAAATACTCAAACTGAAAGAGACCATTAAAAAAGGTCTTTTATTTTTTTCTGTGGCTGTATGTAGTACACAATTTAATATACAAATTTCTTTAGAGAACATTAAAGAATGAAAAGTTGTATGTCCTACTCTGTATACAATCACATAAACAACAACAGACAAACCTTCAAACAAATGCAAGAGGAAAATAGATTTTAAGATGTCTTTGAAAAATTGCTTTAATCTGTTTTTTACTTATTTTTATTATTAATATTTATATGTATATTACTAATCTAATGTATCATCATCAATTATGCACTGTCATGTCAGTTGTCTTTATTTTGGTTGGTTTATTTTTATATCCATAACCATAAAAAATGCATATCTCTGCCAAGACTAAGGTGTTACTTTTTTTTTTACCTTTTTATAATAAGATGCAATGCAAAATAATACACACACCTCTTACACACATAATCTCTCTCTCTCTCTCTCTCTCTCACTCTCTCTCTCTCTCTCAGTCTGTCTCCTCCAGACAATCCTCATGCTCTTGTTTGTTTAATCCTAAACAGTTACGTGTCTTTGGAGGAAATGTGTAGGTTATAACAGTTCATGATGTTCATTCATCTCCTGAAATAACTTACTGCACAGGGTTCAATTCTGTAAGGATTTATTATGCCATCTAAAGGGGATTTGTGGTGTTTTGTTGGTCTTCTGGGAATTTTGATGGGTAAAATCTCAGGGATTGATGGAAAAGTGTCTGGTCATATGAATGGATCTGAGAGACGAGAAAAACAAGAGTTCTTGAGAGGGTGAGCGCTTCAAACTAATACTGATTTTATTAACAGGGTTTTGTGGTGTGTGTGTGTGTGTGTGTGTGTGTGTAACTGTGTGCGTGCACGAGTGTGTTAAAAATATGTGTTTTAGATGTTTGACTAAGTTTTCACTATGAAGCTTTACACAAACTTTTATAAATGTTTGTTGTGTTTTTATTTAGTAATAAAAGTGTTGTTCTTTTACATGAGTTTATACAGTTCAGACATTTACTGCTGCTGCTGTTGTTGTTGTTGATCTTTCAGTCCTAATGTTTGTGGATCTCGATTAAACACTTACTGTTGTCCAGGCTGGAAGAAGCTGCCGGTGGGGAATCTCTGTGTCGTGCGTAAGTCAACGGCCACTCATAGCTCATGACTGATTTATTTTCACATATGTGCATCAACACAAGTTGTGTAATATGTTATAGTGTTGTTTCATACATGACATTAATGATTTAGCTGGTTTGATACGTTTTGATACGTTTGATCTAATGATCTCTGGTGACCTCAACTCTGTGACCGCCTCTATTACAATGAAAGAAGTTGATGTAATGAAATCACTACACTTACCTGTATGAACTACATGATGGGAACTTGACTAGCGTTACACATGAAATGACATCATTCCAAAATTGTACAAACAACCTGAAGTGAATTTGACTGCATTAAGATGTTTATCATTCATATTGTCACAGCTATTTGCCAGAACAGCTGTGGTGATGGTTTCTGTTCCCGACCCAACATGTGTACCTGTCCCAACGGTCAGATCGCCTCAACCTGTGCCACCAAATCACGTATGGTGTTTTC
This sequence comes from Paramisgurnus dabryanus, assembly GCF_030506205.2. Lineage (NCBI taxonomy): Eukaryota > Metazoa > Chordata > Actinopteri > Cypriniformes > Cobitidae > Paramisgurnus > Paramisgurnus dabryanus. The sequence continues at coordinate 36,230,429 of NC_133347.1, forward strand.
TTTGTATCTTCCACACATAGATCTTGAGATTCAGTCTCATTGTGTGACTTTTATATTCTCTCTTCTGAATCAAAGTCCAGAGTTGCTCCATCAGGTGTCTGAACGGAGGATTGTGTAAAGATGACCGCTGTCAGTGTTTAAAGGGATACACGGGAACCTTCTGTGGACAACGTGAGTATACAGCGTGTGTCTGTGTGCGTTTATGAGGAACTAATGTCATTCAGAAGGGGTGATGACATGAGAAATCAAATTTAACTTGAGCTTTTGACATATTACAGCTATCAGTATCATTAATAGATTCTTTTTTAAAGGCCAATTCACACTGGTCCAACAACAACCAACTCCAACAGACCCCAACATTCTAAAGTCTCATTTACTTTGACCCAACAAACTCCAACAGACGCATCTGTTTGATCAGAGTGAATTGGCCTTAACGGTTTTAAAACTTTATAATTTTTATTACGTCATCCATTTAAATGATTCAGGACATCATATTTATTTTCATATTATCTGCCCAGATAGTCAGCAAGATAGCAACGCATTACTTGCGTCACAGTTCACATACTGTCCGTCTTAGGCCTTGTCCACACGGACATGGGTATTTTTTTAACCGTATTTTTCCTCCTGCACGCTATCACGCGCTGTCAAGAGCATGCCACACCAGCAGGCGGGAAAAGCGTAAAGGTTAAAGGCGTAAAGCTAAAAGGTTAAAAGCGTAAAGCTACGCTGGCCAATCAGTAGCCTAAATCAGAAGCAAAAACCCCGGTTTTACTGTCTACACGACAACACTGCAACCGGCGTTTCTGAAAATCCTCACCCTGGAAGGGTTTCTTAAAAATGTTCGGTTTCAGTGACCTTGTACTGCGTTTCCGTGTGGACGAACGGCTGAACCGCATAAAAAATGTCATGGTTAAAATAATACCCGTGTCCATGTTGACAAGGCCTTAGTAAACGCCTTAGTAAAAAAGTAATAGTATTTACAATTACAATTTGTATGTTAGAAAAATTTTTGTATATTAAAATGATTATTAGTAAAGTATCTGAATGGTCTACTGCAGGGGTCTTCAACTACAATTCCTCGAGGGTCAGATTTTAAAAATGTGTATATATATATATATATATATATATATATATATATATATATATATATATATATATATATATATATATATATATATATTAGTCATATATTGTTTTTATATGTTATAACTTATGTTATTTTTGTTACTTTTTTATAGTTCATATTAAAAAAAACATGCATTTTCAAAAAAGAGGCACACATCTTGTATCCAGTATTTTGCTCATATTTTTTAACACATTTCTTAACAATTGCATAATATTTTAAAAACAATTTCAGTTTAACAAAGCCACATGTTAATTGTTCAGCTACGAACATTGCACAAAAAAGTGCAAGTGTAAATAATCAACACATGTATTTTTGTATTTTTAAACTTCTTTTGTTTATAATTGCTTAACTTTCATAAATTGTTACATTTTTAGTATTCACAACTTATAGACAGTCTACTCCTAAAGACTAAAATTGCACTTCATGTTTTCTTTTATAATATTTTAAAGATATATAGGCTAAACCGCCTTTCCATTGTACACTACATTCAAACATGACTGTTGGAGTTCGCCCCCTAGTGGCAGTCATAATAACATTTCTGTTTAATTGTAAATCCGTGTCAACATTGGAGAGAAGCTCATTCCAGTGCAAGAGCCTTTTAGCTACGAATATATTTAGTAAGGAATATTTGATGACGGGCTGTTGAATTAAAGAAAAATAATGCACATACAAGGTGGTAATGCGGCACGACGCAAACATTATTTTTCAAAGAAGCAGAGTCAGTTTTTTCTCTTATACCACAAACATTGCTCTGGTGCCTATTTTTAAGACATTTGACAGGTTAGGTGTGTGGTTTACAGATAACTAATTAACAGCAATGGAACATTTCTCAGCCAATAAGAATAAAGCATTCAACAGATCTGTGGTATAATACTTCATAATTTACTTATCAGTAACCAATTGTTTTTAAAGGATTCAAGTGTTACTGATAAAGTTAAACAAGAAATGATTAATAATTTTCACCTTGCACACCATGTTTTGATTAGAACACTGAAATACATCACTTCTGGTCAGCCTGTCACATGTGGTGTAGTCGCACAAGTTGTTTTTTTAATGCTTTCAAAGCTCAAATTGGATCTGAAATTACGCACACTCAGATGGTTGGCACCCCACGCTAGAGCTGTAATCAGGCCTTAAAGGTGCTCTAAGCGAATTGAAGCGTTTTAGACCATAAAAATTTTTTTGTTACATACCGGAAACATCTCCTCACTATCTGCTTGCTGCCTGTCCGCTGATCAAACTGTAAAAAAACGCGATCTCTGTAGACAGCCCAGGCTTCACAAACGGCAATATCAACAAATGGCCAAACCTAGCAGCACAAAACGAAACAAAGTATTCCAGCCAATAAACGACAAGAAGGATTTGGGGGTGGGGGTTGGGCGCGTTCATGAAAGCACGGAAGGGAGGGGGAGGGGGAGGAGTTAGCTACGCTCTGTCTGTTTGAAAACAGTTCAAACATCAACAGGAAGTGACGTCGCACATTATTCGCTTAGAGCGCCTTTAAAAGTTAGGCCCGAAATGACCGAAGCCCGACAGATCTCGGCCCGAACCCGAAAGTACATTTTGATTGGCAGCTTTTTTAAAGCCTGAACCCGTTTGCAGCCCGACATTATTTAAATGTATGTACGTACACAGCTTTCATCAAGAATGAGTAATTTACACAGGTTTTAACATTATTTATTTATGACTAACTAGGCTACACGCCACTTGGAAGATAAAACAAAGAAATAAAAGATGTCATCTGTAACATCGTAACATCTCACTCTAAATAGGCCTATGCAATACACTATAAATAGGCCAACATGCCAATAAAAATAATTATTTCTTAACGAATTAAATTAAGATAAAACATTCTGAATTAAGATGGGTATTTGGCAATAACGAAATTAAGATAAAGAAAAGATAAAGGCTCCGCGGGATTTGCTTTGGCACTTCTCTCCATTAATATCCTCTGTCTAAATTATGTATTTAAGACTCAATTAATATTTAGTTATACATTGAAAAACCTTTACTCACCAAGATTAGGCTACATGTTTTTGTTGAGGAAAATTATTAAATCCACTGTAAATGGCCTCAGCGCGGTCCTGCGCTTACTGATAGTGCATCCAGCAGCATTGAACTTGACCGCTCATTTACTACGTGTGGCGGGGGGAACTATGCCACCGCCTTGTGAGGGGGAAATTAAACCACTTAACTAAGGAAGACTGAGTGAGCAACGATATCTGAGTACCCCCACCCAATACTTTTTAGTCTTTGTACAATTTACCATAAATTGTATGTAGCGCCTGTTGTGTTGCAATATAAAATGCTCTAGAATTCAGTAAGGCGGCTTCAGGGTCTTAATTTTACACGGCAGCTTCCTGAAGTGTATATGTGCAGTACTATTGGTAAGTATAGTAGGCTACAAAGAAACTCCACCCTTCCTGGATCCAACAGAACAGGTAAGACGCCCTCACTCCTTAGTATAAGGGATATATAAGAAATTAGAATGAATAAAACAATAATAAAACTTAACTAACAAATCTTTTATTTAACCTAAATGAATTGTATTGTTTGTTTGTTTAGTGTTCTCTTTTGTTTCTTTCACAGGAGCAAAGAATCAGTATTAAACTTCACTCATTCAAGGAATAACAAAATAAAATGACAAATAAAAATAAATAAACTTAAATCAACAGATTTGTTTCAATGTCTGTGTAAGACCAATCGAAATATAAATCTGTGTAAACCTTTTCTCAGAATGAATTCTGATCTCACTGAATACTATATACACAGTAAGCTTAATTCAAACCTTCAAAATAACACAACATTACACAGGGAATTCACTTAAAACCTTGAATTATAAATCACAGATTTCACATGAACAGTAATTCAAAGTAACCCTTTTTTTTAAATGAAGTCACTGATTATAAAGTCCAATCCACCTTTAGAAATGTGTAAATCAGTTAACAGTTCCAGGAAAAAAATAGAATTTTAAACCCCTTCCATTTCCATGTCCATGGGTTCAAAGATGAATAATGCACTTGTGCACAGAAAAAGTCTCTGATTTCCTTGGCAAAAATGTGCACTAATCACAGTTTCACGAATGATAGTTAAACCATCCAACAGTTCACTCACTGAAAACAATGATTTGCTTACCAGTGTTCAGTAGAAAAATTGAAATATTGTACATCACCACTCAATTTGTGGACAAGACTCTGAATGACGTCCAGGGATGGCAGGGTAAAGCTTCTTCACTCAATGCTCTTCTGCGACTGTACCTGTGATCATCACAACAACAGCACGATCCACGAGGCTGCAGTACCACGTGCAGGCGACGCATGAGAAGACGAACGATACACAGCCCTGTCTGACGACTCAGAAGGCTTTCCTCAAATAACACTGTGACATCCACTATGTTTTCTGCTTGTTTGAACAAATAATACAAATACTGTGTAACATACACGAAATAAAACACGGGTAAATTCAAATTACACGGCTCGTAGCGTGTTAACTCTTTACAAACTCTCTCTCTCTTCCTCGTGGTCTGACACGACGAAAAACTTGTTGCATCACGTTAAATAACTGAATAATCAACGCGATTCAAAACTCAAAAACAACATCATACGGTTCTGACGTGTATCACTAGTTTAAAACGTTGTTTACTTTCACTTTTAACGTTATAAACACTAATCACACCAACCGTACACTTCTTCAGCGTGTAGTTGCTTCTTCCAGCTCACTCGCGTAACTCTCTAGAAACACGTAAAACGAACGCACTTTACAGGGGCACAAAATGGCGGCGCCCATGGCAAGTGTCAAAATAAAAGTCTCTCTTAAAACACTTACGTAGGTAAATTAATACAGGTAAATTAGTAAATTATATAGGTCCCCTACATTCCCCCCTACCAAACCCTGCCATGCCATCGGACTTCCATTCAGAGGCTTAGTCCCTAGAAAACAAAGACAGAGAATAGTAGGTGAATACTCTTATTGCAAAACATTAATACAACAGTGAAAACATTCAAAAGTCATTGCACTTGAACCTTTGGTATACATCTTCACAGCAAGAACTTTAAACACAGTTAGGTTTGCATAGAATTAGTTTAAGACATAATCAGTCCTATACCTGACTGGCAAAGTACCTCTATTATGACGCTGAGAACGTCTAGGCTCAGGTATGCTTTCATTCTCACTTTCAGCATCAGAACCACCTGAATGTACTGAAGGACTTCCTAAATCATCATCTGGCATTACATTGTTATGGTCTTGAATACCAGTTTCTACATCATCCCCATCCTCTATTCTACCCACTGCGTCTGTGTGTATAGCAGTAGCAGGTGTAACAACAGGGACTACAAAAACACCAAGATCTTCTGAATCAGTATGATCCTGACCTGTTTGTTCTCTAGATTTAGGTCTAGATTTACAAGGTGTTGGAAGTGTCTGAAATGTGCAATGTCTCAGTTGATCCCTATGTACAACTTTACATGGGCCACCTTTCTCTGGGCGAATAGTGTACACTGGAGTGTCAGAGTGATTTTGTTTCACAACAATATAAGGCTGAGACTCCCAATGGTCTTGTATTTTATTCCTACCCCTATGTGAATGGTTTCGTGACAGAACACGATCACCAGGTCTTACGAGTGCTCCATATGATCTGCGATCATAGACTCTTTTTCTTCTTTTTGATGCCTCTTGTGCGGTCCTGTTAGCAACTTCAACAGCCACTTTCAACTTGTCATGGTGCTGTTTCACCCAGTCATCCAGATTATCCACATCACTGTCCTCTACGTCTCTCCCATCGAGGATATCCATTGGCAGGCGAGCGTCTCTGCCAAACATCAAGTAAAATGGCGAATAGCCGGTAGAAGTATGGACTCGACTATTATAGGCCATGACCAACTCAGGTAAGTATTGCTTCCAGTTCTTTTTCTTTTCTGGTGGTAACGTCCTCAACATATCATGCATGGTTCTGTTAAATCTTTCGCACTGGGAATTACCCTGTGGATGATATGGAGTGGTACGACTCTTTCCAATTCCATAGATTTTACACAGTTCTTTGATGACATTAGCTTCAAAACATCGGCCTTGATCAGCATGTAATCGTGCCGGACATCCATAGTGAACGAACCAATACTGCACAAGAGCTTTTGCTGTAGTTAGAGCAGTCTGATTTTTGGTTGGCACTGCCACCGTAAAACGAGTAAACATGTCGGTTAGGACAAGAACATTCTCATATCCTCCTACAGATTCCTCCAATACAGTGTAATCCATAGCAAGAACTTCAAGAGGTGCAGACACATTAGTACATGTCATTGGGGTCCTAATTTTAGGGAAGACATCCTTCGCAAGAGTACATCTTTTGCATTCATGGATCCAGTTTTGAACATCCTTAGCCATTGTGGGCCAGTAATAGATCCGTCTCATACGTTCCAGTGTACTTCTTTCTCCAAAGTGTCCGCAGTGATCATGTTGACTTTCGTACACTTTGTAACGCAAGGATTCAGGAACCACCAATTGACAAATTTCTTCACTGTCTCTTGGGTCGAGGATAGTTCGGAACAACACTCCTTTTTTGAGTTTGAGTCGTATGAACTGTTTTGCAAGTTTCTTTACTGTCGGATCCAGATCTTGCTGCTCCACTGGACTCAGATTCTTGTTAATCAGTACAGCGCGATAGATCGGTGCTACAGTAGGGTCATTCTTTTGTTGTTCTTCGATTTCACTCCAGCTACATCCTGAGATTTTATTCATCATAGACACTTGGATTGATGTTTGTAGTTTCGTCTGCTTTTCGTTAACGGGCCACAAACAAGCACGCACTTCTTCAGAATTCATCTGAATGAAGTCTTTAGCAGTGTCTTCTTCTTCTGGCTCCTCAGTTAAGGGGATCCTTGATAACACATCTGCGTTTGTATTTTGTCGTCCTGGTTTGTAGTAGACTTCAAAATCAAACTCTGCGAGTTGAGCTATCCATCGTTGTTCAACCGCTCCTAAATTTGCTGACTCCAAGTAGCGCAAGGGGTTATGATCTGTGATCACGGAGAACTTGGAATAGATCAAATACTCTTTAAATTTCTCGGTCACGGACCATTTCAATGCAAGCAGCTCAAGCTTAAAAGCACTGTAATGTCGATCATTCTTTTCGGAACCTCTGAGACCACGACTTGCATAAGCAATTACACGTTCAACTCCTCCCTGACGTTGACTCAATACGGCCCCAAGACCTTGCAGGCTTCCATCGGTTGTGAGTAGAAAAGGCTGGCTGAAATCTGGATATGCGAGGACTGGTGGACTCATTAAGCACTGCTTAAGTCGATCAAATGCAGTCTGGCATTCACTTGTCCAAGTAAAGGGCTCCATCACTTTTCCTTTCCCACTTTTTCCAACCAGGGCGTGAAGCGGCTGGGCTAGCTGAGCAAAGCCAGGAACAAATCTTCTGTAATAACTCATGAATCCGAGGACTTGTCTCAACTCCTTCACGTTCTTTGGTGCAGGCCATGTTTCTAATGCTTGAGTCTTCTCTCCATCAACTTGTATTCCCTCAGATGAAATTAAATGTCCCAGGAATTTCACCTCAGGCTTGAAAAGGAAACACTTGCTGGGTTTTAATTTCAATCCATGCTGTCTTAACCGGTTGAACACGATTTCCAGCCTTTCACAATGGCTGTCGAAATCCTTTGAGAAAACAATTATGTCATCCAGGTATATGAGCAGAACGTCAAACGTTAGATCACCGAGCACCACTCCCATCAACCGTTGGAACGTCGCAGGAGCATTAGAAAGTCCAAAGGGCATCCTGGACCATTCAAATAGGCCAAAGGGTGTGGTAACAGCGGTCTTTGCTCGGTCTTCCTCGTTCATCGCCACTTGGAAATAGCCAGAAGTAAGATCAAGTGTGGAGAAAAGTTGCGCATTCCCCAAAGCATCCAGTGATTCCTCTACTCGGGGAAGAGGGTAAGCGTCTTTACAGGTCACTTTATTCAGCTTTCTGTAGTCACAGCAAAAGCGAATACTACCATCCTTCTTGATCACTATTACAGCTGGAGATGCCCATGGACTACAACTTTCTCTGAGTATACCTTGAGACACTAAATCACGAACATGCCTTTTCACCTCTTGAAACACCTGTGGTGGAATTCTGCGGTGCCTTTGCTTGATAGGAGGAGCATCTCCTGTAGGTATAGAGTGTGTAACAGTCGTCGTATAGCCGAAATCACCATCATTCGCCGAAAACACATCATTATGCTTTGTCAGTAGTTCCCGAAGTTTGTCGATCTGAGCTTTTGTCAGGTTCTCAAGATTTGTCTGCACTGGAACAGGTAATTGCTCTGTGGTGTTTTCTTCTGCCTTTACCTGATGTTGCTGCACAGTCTTAACATGCAAAGTTCCTTCATTCTCTTCAAATTCAACCAGCATCTTTGGAACAACTTCCTGTGGTTTGGACAATGCTGCTATTCTACATCGTGGTGGTATCTTTACAGGTTTTTCACTGGAATTCAGCACTCTGACAGGGACTTTACCATCAATTGCTTTGGTAAGTACATTGGCAATCAGAACACTCTTTGGCAAACTAACTTTGGACGAGGCTTCCACCAACACTTCACAGCTCACTTTTGGTGGGATCCTGCAACGACCTTCTAAGACACGTTCACTGAAGGGAGGAATAGTGACGGGTTGCTTTCCAGCTACTTTAACAAAGCCAATCATATCTCCATGGCTCAAGGTATCAGCCTGCATCTTGATGTCAGCCAGCACTCGCTGAATTTTTGCCTCCTTGCCTCCATGAGTATACCTGTCCATCTTTCCAATGCCTTCGGTAGCCATGAACATATCCTTGAGATCACTCAGCACATTCATTCCAACAATGCCAGGTAATCCTTTCAGTTCTGTTCCACTGGGATTGTTATCTTTGATCACGAATACACACTTTCCATGCAACGTCTTTCCCATACAGACTATGTCAGCTTCCAAACATCCTACGATGGGAATATCCAAACCATTAGCTGCTGTTAGTCGGACCCAGTTTGCAGACGACAGCATGACTTCTTTAAAGTTGTCCTTAAAATGTGACTCTGTAATGGTGGTGACTTCAGATCCAGTGTCTAAGAGGCAGACAGTCCTAATGCCAGCGATTCTCACCTCAATAGTAAGACAGTCTCCAAATGCACTATCACAAAGAGCTTTTGAAACATTTCCTCCATCACAGTCAGCGGTGTGACTTCTGATGACAGATGGACCGGGACTTTCCAGCACTAAGGTAGCTTGATCAGGTGACTTTTCCATCTCCACTTTAGAATTCGGAGGTTGTGCTCCACTAGTGTTTTCTGTGCTCTGAGGACATCGACGACTAGTGTGTCCAGGCTTACCACACGTATAGCAGATGTATCTTCCTTCACTATCTTTTAAAGGTGCACTTTTTGTCTTGCTCTCCTTTCCTGTAAGTTTCACTTTCTCTTTGCTATTTACCATCTGAAAAAGTTCTTCTTGTCGGGCAGCAATTTGTTGAATAGCTTCATGAAGTTTCTCCAAAGTAAGAGGGGATGAAGAGCTCTCTGTTACCATGGTAGCATTAACAGCACCCCGTGAGCGAGCAATGCCTTTTGGATGGCTTGGAGTTTGAACCTCTTCTTCTTCTGACCAAGTAATAGCTTCTTGCATTAGCTGGATAAATGTCAAGTCTTTTTCATCTCTCAGTCTTTTCTTCATTTCACGTCGTAGTGAATCATCTTTAAAGCCTAGCACAAGTTGTTCTTTCAATACGCATCAGGATCAGGAACTCTGGATGCATCCCGGCTCTGAATGATACTCAGCTTCTCTTGCAAATCGTAAGCATAAGAGCGGATGGTTTCTCCAGGCATTTGTTTGCGGTCGTAAAACTCTTTTAGTCTGGTGCCAATGGGAAATTTATCACCGTAAGTCTGCTCCAAAACATTAAAGATCTCGTCCACTGAGCGTTCTTTTCCATTGAGCATGAACTTGACCGTTGTTTTTGCCTCACCTTTCAAATACTGTTTGACAAACTCAATTCTGTCCTCTTCAGGAATTTTCATCACCTTCAGAGCAGACTTTATTGAATTTATCCACTCTTCCACACTCAGTTCACCAGGCTTAGAAGGACACCCACTGAACTCTGGGATTTTGCGGTCTCTGGGGATGTAAACAGTAGGCGTTGCTTTCTGTGCGGAGGCTTGTTGATCAATGACAACTCGAGCCAGGGAAAGAGCCTCTCTCTGATCAGCACGGGCTTGTTCCAGCATCCCTGCCTGCTCATCAAACCTGCGTTGCATCTCCTCAAACTGCTTTCTTAAATCCTCCAGTTCAGCCATGGCTACACTCAAAGACCTGGGATCTGTTACTGTATACAATTACACGCAACGAATCCTGTTCGTGACGCCACTATGTGGCGGGGGGAACTATGCCACCGCCTTGTGAGGGGGAAATGAAACCACTTAACTAAGGAAGACTGAGTGAGCAACGATATCTGAGTACCCCCACCCAATACTTTTTAGTCTTTGTACAATTTACCATAAATTGTATGTAGCGCCTGTTGTGTTGCAATATAAAATGCTCTAGAATTCAGTAAGGCGGCTTCAGGGTCTTAATTTTACACGGCAGCTTCCTGAAGTGTATATGTGCAGTACTATTGGTAAGTATAGTAGGCTACAAAGAAACTCCACCCTTCCTGGATCCAACAGAACAGGTAAGACGCCCTCACTCCTTAGTATAAGGGATATATAAGAAATTAGAATGAATAAAACAATAATAAAACTTAACTAACAAATCTTTTATTTAACCTAAATGAATTGTATTGTTTGTTTGTTTAGTGTTCTCTTTTGTTTCTTTCACAGGAGCAAAGAATCAGTATTAAACTTCACTCATTCAAGGAATAACAAAATAAAATGACAAATAAAAATAAATAAATAAACTTAAATCAACAGATTCGTTTCAATGTATGTATAAGACCGATCAGATTGAAATATAAATCTGTGTAAACCTTTTCTCAGAATGAATTCTGATCTCACTGAATACTATATACACAGTAAGCTTAATTCAAACCTTCAAAATAACACAACATTACACAGGGAATTCACTTAAAACCTTGAATTATAAATCACAGATTTCACATGAACAGTAATTCAAAGTAACCCTTTTTTTTAAATGAAGTCACTGATTATAAAGTCCAATCCACCTTTAGAAATGTGTAAATCAGTTAACAGTTCCAGGAAAAAAATAGAATTTTAAACCCCTTCCATTTCCATGTCCATGGGTTCAAAGATGAATAATGCACTTGTGCACAGAAAAAGTCTCTGATTTCCTTGGCAAAAATGTGCACTAATCACAGTTTCACGAATGATAGTTAAACCATCCAACAGTTCACTCACTGAAAACAATGATTTGCTTACCAGTGTTCAGTAGAAAAATTGAAATATGTACATCACCACTCAATTTGTGGACAAGACTCTGAATGACGTCCAGGAATGGCAGGGTAAAGTTTCTTCACTCAATGCTCTTCTGCGACTGTACCTGTGATCATCACAACAACAGCACGATCCACGAGGCTGCAGTACCACGTGCAGGCGACGCATGAGAAGACGAACGATACACAGCCCTGTCTGACGACTCAGAAGGCTTTCCTCAAATAACACTGTGACATCCACTATGTTTTCTGCTTGTTTGAACAAATAATACAAATACTGTGTAACATACACGAAATAAAACACGGGTAAATTCAAATTCAAAACTCTCTCTCTTCCTCGTGGTCTGACACGACGAAAAACTTGTTGCATCACGTTAAATAACTGAATAATCAACGCGATTCAAAACTCAAAAACAACATCATACGGTTCTGACGTGTATCACTAGTTTAAAACGTTGTTTACTTTCACTTTTAACGTTATAAACACTAATCACACCAACCGTACACTTCTTCAGCGTGTAGTTGCTTCTTCCAGCTCACTCGCGTAACTCTCTAGAAACACGTAAAACGAACGCACTTTACAGGGGCACAAAATGGCGGCGCCCATGGCAAGTGTCAAAATAAAAGTCTCTCTCAAAACACTTACGTAGGTAAATTAATACAGGTAAATTAGTAAATTATATAGGTCCCCTACATACGCAAAGCCGGAGCGCAAGCCCGAGCCCGGGTCCATGTAAAATGTTAGAAATGAAGCCCGAACGCGTCGGGTTCCGACGGGTCCCGTCGGGTTAGGGCAAAGATCTTCAGCTCTACCCCACGCAGCCCCTTTCCAATTTTCCTTCTGGTTTATCTGCCGTCATTTGTCATGTATAGTGGAAAGATGGCTTTAAAGTAGCTGATTTAAAATCAGACAAACATGATTGGAGGGCCACTTTGGTAGCGTGCTGCCGGTTGACTAGCTTTGATCTACTGCATCCAGTGAAAATGTGAGGTGTAGATCCATGAGCAGTCCATCAGCTGATATTACCCATAATTCACTGTGAAAGGGTAGAAGTTTAGTGATTCTACACTCAATTAATAAATGAAACAATACACACTGTAAAAAGTGAAAAGTTGGATCAACTTCAAAAATACCTTTCACTTAAAATTTCACTTTAGTTTCACTTTAGGTGATACCAATTTAAGTTGATTCAACTTTTCACGTTTGCAATGTAGGAAATGATAAATTAAAAAAGCTGAAAGAGTAAAGTTATTTTGATGTGCATTATTATGTTAATAATAATTAGTTGTTGGCTTGTCGCGTGTGCAGCGCAGACATTCACGTAACCCTACTGTGCGAATCATAAGGTTTTAATAAAGGCAGATGAAGGTGAGTGGTCGCGCAATTGACGTCTCTACTTTTGAAATGCACTCTGGCACGATTAGTGATCACACTGCGCAGATCACACTGAGTGGCAAAAGTCTGAGCGACAGCATTAGCATAGCATGAAAAACGCGTCTCAAATTGGAAAAGTAGTTGTGTGCGAGTGTGCTAACAGATTCAACAAGACTGCAAAAAACACTCAAAGGGGAAGCAAATCAGTAGCATTAGCTATTTTGGGACAAAAAATTGTCAGTGAGCCTTTATTAAAAAACATCCATTATGATGAGCCTTGTGTTCTACAAAAGTGGGATGGTTTAATAGTGTTAGGCAAGACAAACATATATGTCAGAAAAAGCAATGTCTGGCCATATGCCAATGTCCACATACTTCTGGTTGTTTGGCAAGTTGTTAGGGTCACTGTTAAGGCCACTTAATTCAATTTAAGATGATAATAGTCAGTATTACTGGCGTTTTGGCAGCAGCAGCTATGAAAACCAGCCATTTTGTTGAATGTTTTGCCACTCAACAGGGCGAGCTCTGGCGTAGTCATGTGAAAAAGTCTCTATTCTTAAGAAGCAGCTTTGAAGTCGTCCTCTGATTGGTTGAATTATACAGGATTTCCGGGATACGTGTGTGTCACGTTCTTAAACGGGTCGACTGTAACTTGGGGTGTACTCATACTATCCAAATCAAACCGCGCCCGGGCGCGTTTGACCCCCCCAATGCCTGGTTCGTTGGACTAGTGTGATCGCTCTGTACCGCACCCGGGCGTGGATTGGTAAATCGCCACTCTGGCCGGGTTGCAGAGGTGGGCTGGAGCGCGGTTCACTTGGCCTCAGGTGCGGAAAGCGCAGTGTGAACGCTAATCGCACCAGAGCGTGTTTCAAAAAGAGAGACGTCAATTGCGAGACCACTCACCTTCATCTGCCTTCGTTTAAACCATATGATGCGCGCAGCAGGGTTAAGTCCGGGGTATAACGTTTTTCCACGTCCGCACAGCTTTCCAAGTATACTCCCCGGGGCTACACGCGGATGCCACATTCAACACTATACGCAATACAAATGATTTCTTATTCAAATTATTACTCTATCAGCCCGTCAGGGCAGCACTGATTTGGCGACATTTACAGTACATTAAAACATTAGGATAGCTGCACTATTGCAAACACAGTTTAGAACAAACAACAAGACAACAAAGAACAGAAATCAAACATTATGGTAACGAACATGCTCCACAGCTTTCTGTTCTTGGAAGAAGTAAAAATTAAATAAGAAAAACGATAGTGTGTGTGCAAATGCTGTTTATTTCCTTTGTATAATTGTTTGTAGTGGAGTGTCCTGTTTAAAAATTTTCACACGCATGCACTGTTGTAGACTGACTGTACGCACACTGTCCGCACAGCCTCAAATTTTGGGCTGCACGCGGACGGCCACGGACCCTCCTGATGACGAAAATGACTTTATGCGGACGGTGCGCATATGCGGATGTCCCTAGTATACCTTCGGATTTACGTGAATGTCTACGCTGCACACGCTACACATGGTTTGGTTTGGATAATATGAGTGTGCCCTATCCAAAATGACTTGCAGTGCATTCAAGTGCATGTGTTTTTATCACTATATGTCTTCTTTCAGAATTAAACCCATGAACTATGTGCTCCAACTCTTACTAGTGGAGCAACAGGAACACTGAGAGAAATGATCTCTGCAGATTTAGTGTCTTGTTCGATCAGAGAAATGTTCCTTGTTTAAATGGGATAGTTCATGTTGTTCATGTTGTCAGGGTTAGAATTTTCCCTTTAGTAAAAAAATAATGTCACATAAAAAAACAACAGAAATCTATAGTAAATATTGTTCATACCTGAACAGATTTATAACCTAAGTATGTAAGAGATGTTTTAAAGGTGTCATTAACTTCCTCTAAAAAGTAGAAAGTTCAGATCTCTGAAGGTTATTGGATCTGATCTGTGGAATGTTCTCTGATCTCCAGGCTTACAGGTGGTATACATCAAAGAAAGACATGAGAGACTTGAAGTAATGTAGGCAAAACCTATGGGCTCACACGTTTGTCTGGTGCTCAGTTACTGTTTCAATTCTCTTTCATTTTAGGTCTCCACATTTTACAACAAGGTAGTACTTTAAATGACTATCTTTGTGGGGACATTAGGTCACAGTAATTACTAGGTACAGGTACTTTCACAGAGCAGCGCTGGATGTATTAGCTGTTATGTGACAAAACTTTTTCATTAGATTTTTTAGATCTCTTAATTCATCATCCTACTTTTGATAGGTCAAATTTAGATACATATAAAAGGTAGAGACTGATTTTCATATCCCTATATACAGTATATAAAAAGTATCATTATATGTTATTTCAGCGGTCTGTGAGAAGAAGTGTCAAAATGGTGGACGCTGTGTTGAGCCAAACCGCTGTGCATGTGTGTATGGATTTACTGGACCACAATGTGAGAGAGGTAGGAACAGCCAATCTAATTCATTCATCACTGACACTGTTACTGACACTAGCTGCGTTTCCATTTAAGATTTGCGCATAACTTTAGGGTTATTTTCTGAATGTCGACATAAAACAATTCCAAAATGACGGCATTTCCATGAACCCATGTTATGCGACTAAGATCGACCTCATTTTTTGTTCGGCCTCATACAGCACAGACCAACATGCTGATGACATTAAAATACTGTGAGAGTGACTTAAAAGCATACAGTCCAGTCGATTCCCATGCCACATAGAGTCGACCACACCTCTTCTGTCTTGTCCTCCAACCAAACATACCGCACCATAATAACAGAATAATCATGTAACTTTTACACACATCAGGTTGCCTGTAAATTAGAAAAAAAAAATTCTATTGCAGTTTTGCAATATATTCCTTTTTCATATTGCCTAAAAACCACCTCATCCAAGCAGAAAAAAACTTTAGCGATATATATCGACTTTATGCGAAATTTACGTTTCTACTGGGCAACATTTTCAATTTGAACAATTTGTAGGGTAATGGAAACAGCTTCTGTCTCTGAGACAGTCACTTACACTGTCACTGACACCAGTACTGACATTGTTAATGTTACTGACACTCAGGGCCTGAAATTAACACCCGACCACACGCAAAATGCAGTTGAATTTTGCGATTGGCAGGTAACCATTAGCCATTGCGAATCAGTGATGCGCAGGTCAATGTATAAACATCCCGCACCTGACCGATGTTTTCAACTAACCCGCCCGCAACTTGGACTGCAAAAAAAAAATTTGTACCCGACCCGCTCCCTGGCCCGCATTCTTTTAAAGTAGTGATTGTTTAACATAGTTAATTGGCATCTTAATTTCAAACGACCCGAGCGACCGCAGCCCAGATATCATTAAAAATTATAATAATAATAAAAAATAATAATAAAAATGCCTCTTACTGCACCTAAGACCAGTGTTGGGGGTAATGCATTACAAGTAACGTGCATTACGTAATAATATTACTTTTCTGAAGTAACGAGTAAAGTAATGCTTTACTTAAAAAATTTACACATTAATATTTGAGTTACTTTTTAAAAAAAGTAATGCAAGTTACTTTTGAGTTTTATTAATATTATTTAAAAATAAAATAACGCACTGAATTAAACTGAACATATTAACGTAGAATTATGCACTATGTGTCTGAGCGGGAACAGTTTGAGTCAGAAACGGAGATGGCAGGCCAGAGCTTGACATTTTTGTGATCATGAAGGCCTGCAAGGCCTGAAAGAGATCAAGCCTCAGCCAAGTAAGAAAAAGTAATGCAAAAGTAACTTAAAAGGAACGTAAGCATTACTTTCCATAAAAAGTAACTAAGTAACACAATTAGCTACTTTTTTGGGGAGTAACTTAATATTGTAATGCATTACTTTTAAAAGTAACTTTCCCCAACACTGCCCAAGACAATGCATCTGTGGATAAGTTTGAAGCAAGCACTGTTTGGATACATAACCCTGCACCACATCACAAATGATGAGTGAAATAAGAATTTGAAAATAACACTGCAGTCATGTATAACACTACTGTATGTTGGATATCCTTCAAAATCAACAGCTCCTTCTGTGTATCATTACAACATTTCCATGTCATTGCATTTTCTTATTACTTCCCAGTTTTATTTTTCGATCTGATTAAATGTTTGCATGATCTATCAAAATGAATTAGGAAAAGAATAAACCAACCTTACAATCCAAATGAAGCTGATTATTAGGATCTATGTAAATCCTGCTATTGAGGCAAAACCCAGCATTCGGATTAGAGGTCAACCAGTATGGGATACTTTTATGAATCACGTTTTGGGAAAGACCTGTATCTGAATTAGATATACAGTAGTATATACTGTTTTCATATTATATTATTATAGAGTTTTAAGTTTTGTGAATGCTGAAATTCAAACATAATGACTGTGTAATCCTGATGATTATAAACCAAAGCCTCGTTATTATTTGCAAAATGACTTTGAACATAACTTTAAAACTTGATAATGCTATAACTATGAGAAAGAGAGCTATGGAAGAAAGAGGTTTTCAGCAGTGGGTGAAACACATCAAGAGTTCAGTCTGTTTCTTTTCAGACTTCTGCACATACCAGTATAAGCTTTATGTGAAACATTTCTATGTTTCTTTGATTGTTTGTTTTGAAGACGGGAATGTTATGGGTTACTAAAATTCCAGTTGAGGATGGAAAAGCTGCAGATAATAAATTCAAAAATACTTCATGCATTTTACAGCAGTCCATACTATAGATCTGCTTTCTATTAATAGCCAGATGTTTCTCTTTTTTTAGTTCCCAGATGAACGCCGCTTAAGAAAACTGCATTGCGAAAGATCTTTAAATAGCTCTATGTAGTGTTTCTTATTTTCTCATTACTGTGCTACCTTCATCACTTTTTTTGTAAGTAATGAAGAAGTTTTACTGGAAGGTTCAATAAAAGAGGAACCAAGCTTGTGCTGTGACACTGAACTAATCTAATGTATGTTCAATAGTTCCCAGTTCAGCTGTATAGTCTTCCAATTCTCCTTTCCCTTGTGAAAATTAAACATATTTTTATTGCAAAGAAAAAAGGTGGTTATTATTTAAGATTATGTTGTGTTTGTTTTATTTTTATTGCTTTATTAGATTACCGAACAGCCCCGTGCTTTATCCAAGTGCTTAACAGGAAGTGTGCGGGTCAGAGCAGTGCTTTTGTGTGCAGTAAGACTCTGTGCTGTGGCACTGTGGGCCGGGCGTGGGGTCATTCATGTGAGCTGTGCCCACTTCTCAGCTCGCCCTGCAGCAGAGGATTCACCCCAAACACACGCACAGGAGTTTGCCAAGGTCAGTATGGATTGTATTATATTTATTTGGTGATATTATATGGTACATATATGCTAAATGAAGGAATACTTTTCAATGAATACATGATTTATTTTTTCATATTTTATTTTATATTTAAATTTTCTTAAAGAATTGTTATTTTAGCTCTGAATATATACACATATACTGTGTATGTGTGTATCTTTTGTGTGTGAAATGTTAGATTCACTGTGAAGCACTTTGGTCAGCCATGTGGCTGTTAAGAGAGGTGCTATATAAATAAACTTGAACTTGAACTTATATTATATTTATTTGGTGATTAATTCTTTCAAGGAAACATGTTAGTGTACTGAATTTAGCTTTACAAGATAAGCAATTTCTCTGAAAGATGCAATAAATATTTTGTAGAAAAGTATGTGCTAGAAAAGAGCTGACACCCATGAGTGTTGTGTACAGTATATTAAAAATAGGAAGGGGCCAGGACAGCACCCTGTGGTACCCCTTTGGTTAGTTAATGTGATAATAGAACCATCACTCCTCTCCCAGAACAGTGGAATGCAGGCATTTTAATGATCACAGATAAGTTTTATTATCTCTTCCATGTATTTATATGGTGACAACATTTAAACTTACATTTAAACTAACAGTAATGTTGAGCTAATGTAAATAATTAATGCTTCAGGGTGTCATCCTCGTGCAGGTTAACAGGTTACTACACACATATCTGAATATTTAATGTTACTGAGAATGCAAATGAGACCCATACTTTTATAATAGTTTATATAGTTTGTAATGTAAAATGTATGGTTACATCATGCATATTTTACCAGTTTAATATGACATAAACCTTTAGCATTTTGTATTAGTGTGATGGTCTTACTTTTGCCAAATGCAGTCTAAATATGTTGTCTAATCTGGACACTCCAGATCTATCAGGATCATAATGCTTTGTTCAAAGTCGAATATATAGAATGGCTTTGGCACACATAAATAGTGGCTTTAAATAATCCAGAGAATCCTGCTGTAACTTTAAATATGAGGCTTCCCATACTGTAACAATTTAGCCAGAGAGGGATGGACTGGCCCTTTATTCCTCCGCCAACCCTTGCCCAGCTGTTTTCTCACTAAGACAGCTGCTTTTTGCAATTCTGTGGATTTGCTTATTGCATGGATTAAAGCTATCCATCGCTTTGGTGGACTTCCGGTAATTGCTGTGAGTGTACGACGGATTTCCGTCAATTGCAAAATTATTAAATTAACTTTTCATAAAGAAGACGTGTATTTACCTTGCTAAGTGGGATGTGATCAAAGCCTGGAGTGGAGTGAAAGCACGTTCTTCTCTCCACTGTAAGCATCCTGTAATCACTACGAACCGGATCCACTTCGGTTTTTCTGACTATAGCATGTTGAACTAAGGTAATAATATTTTGTTACATTTATATAAACTTTACTTCAGCTAGCATGGACATACTTATAATGCAGGAAAGCTTTAATGTATCAGAGATCATTAACCTCCTTAGACCTGGTGTGTCCACATACATGGACATCAAATGTTTTTTTTTTCAACATAATACTTAATTCTGTGTAACTGGAACCTGTTGTACACAAACATGGACAAATACACTGCTTCAGGTTCTAAGAATTAAAATATTTGCTTATTAAATTTATTGGTTCTCCCTCACCCCAAAATAGCTGGTAGAAATCTAAAAAAAGACAAACCAAAACTTGGGTCTTATGAGGTTAAAGGTTTAAAAGACAAATGGAGATTGACTTGGCTTAGCGAAATGGAAAAGATTGGCAAGCCTTTTGGTTCGTGGGCTAAAATAATAACAGCCAGGTACGTGTCTTTGCACAGTATGCCTAGGGGTCTCGTATTATTGGGGTAATTGATTTGTCCCGTACATGATCACTCACATCCCGTTTTTTTGACTGATATGCTGATCTAACCAGTGATTGATACAATGGGTTTGTTAAACTTCATGTGGCGCCACAAGAACCAAGAGGCAAATGACATAAAAATCCAGTGAGAGCGATTCGAGAAATCATACAGATGAGACCAGCGGGGCGGCGTCCTGCCCTCCTCTGACTCAGATTGGCCGTGATTCATGGCCCATGAATTTTAAACAAACCAATCAAACCAATGATGGCAGTGAGGATTACCAAATCAGGGGCAGAATAGGACGTGTCTTCACACAATGCTGGTGGGGTGATTTGAATGGGATGCTGCAAAATCTGGACCTATGTAAGATACGTAGGGCTGTGCAAAAATCTACTGCGATTATCATGCGCGTGTCATCAGTAAAGCCGGTTCCGTGATTAGAAGTAAATCGCCATCTGCTGCTTTCAGATGGAGCGGCATTTATTACACAGACCGGTAGTTCACCGAGAAGCTAGGCAAAATCGCATAGATAATCGGAATCGGTTTTCCTCGATTATGAACCCGATTTTGCCTAGCTTCTCTGTGATCTACGGGTCTGTGTAATAAATGCCGCTCCATCTGAAAGCAGCTGATGGCGATTTAATACTAATCACGGAACCGGCTTTACTGATGACACGCGCATGATATTTTGCACAGCAATAAAGATACGGGACAAATCCTCTAAATACCTGTACTGTAAATGCCTGTAAATACGAGACGATTTCGTATTTCACGGGAAGGGTGGCAAACCTACTTATCTGTGAGCTTCATTATTTAAAAAAAAAATCATGTGCCCTCACAATTTTTAAAGGACAAGTTCGGTATTTTAGACTTAAAGCCCTGTTTTCAGATTGTTTATAGTGAAATAGAATGGTTTTAACTGAAATTTCGACATTTGCGGGTGCCCTGAGATTTTTCGCGTGTTTGTGTTTCAGCTCAGACCTCTACAATGGGTTTAATGGTGCACTGGAACAATCCTTCCTAAA
Organism: Paramisgurnus dabryanus; assembly: GCF_030506205.2. Lineage (NCBI taxonomy): Eukaryota > Metazoa > Chordata > Actinopteri > Cypriniformes > Cobitidae > Paramisgurnus > Paramisgurnus dabryanus. The sequence goes on from NC_133347.1 coordinate 36,251,541, forward strand.
ATGCATTAAACTTTCGTTTACAAAGACGTGAAACTCACCGAGTGGTCAGGGGTGTTCACTGGTATGCTCACACAAAAATCGCTCCAAAAGACGCATTCCAACAGGTTTTATCGTAGTTTTTACCAGCTCCATGGACTTGTATTAGATGTGCTGTGAGGTACGGTATTACTCCGCGCCGGAAACTTTGTTTCTATTCTTGCAATTGGCAAAGACGGATTAGCGCCACCACCTGGGCTGGAGTGTCTATTATTCAAGCTCTAAGCGGAAGAATGTACGGGTGTGAGGCGTTTGGAAAAATAGGTCCACAAGTTAACAACGAATGCTAAAACACCAAAAGCATCTTTTGCAGCGATTTTTGTGTGAGCATATCAGTGAACACCCCTGACCACTCGGTGAGTTTCACGTCTTTGTAAACGAAAGTTTAATGCATTTTAGGAAGGATTGTTCCAGTGCACCATTAAACCCATTGTAGAGGTGTGAGGTGAAACACAAACACGCGAAAATTCTCAGGGCACCCGCAAATGTCGAAATTTCAGTCAAAACCATTCTATTTCACCATAAACAATCTGAAAACAGGGCTTTAAGTCTAAAATACCGAACTTGTACTTTAATCAAAATCATAAATCTCCTCCACTTTTCAAAACAATCTCTCTTTACTTCCGGTCATATGGTATGACAGGTGGGCGGGGTCCAGGAAAAGATTGCAGTGATTAGCAAATAGCAATATGACCCAACTTCAAACGACCCAGTCAGTTCTTGATGGACGAATTTAAGTCCAGCCCTACCTTTTTACATTTCAGAAGCCGTATCACTTTTATATACGTCACCACTGGGACAATAAGACAATCCCTACTTCCGTTTCATGGCAACTTTAATTCAGTCTGTAGGCATGAGCGGGTATCACCAAAATTACAATGGTTGCCTACAGTTCATTAACTTTTCTCCAACAAAGTTTATTGAATATTTCTGCTTTATAGTCCAGGGTCACTTGTAGTAATAAACCCAGCGTCTGTGATATGGGGGATTATAAACAAATCATAATATGTGGTTTCTATTCTTTTTTATCTTAATTCACATTACTTATCAATATCCTAGCTGAAGATGAACTTACTGTATGTGTTTGTTTCTGATCAGATGTTGATGAATGTAAGTATATACCTGATCTGTGTAAAGGAGGCAGATGTATAAATACAGCAGGATCGTATCAGTGCAGATGTACACTGGGATATCATCATGATATGACTTCACTCATGTGTCAGGGTGAGTTACTCTACTCTTCACTTCTTGAGTCTTCTCAAGATTAAAATAAGACAATAGAGTACAAACACAATGCAATATGATATTCATAAAGGTGTAAATACTTGAATTCATAGATATGTATGTTGTTTATGTTTTTTTTTTCTGAAAAAAACTTGAAAGGAACTATCTAGAAGAGATTGATGCAAATGTCAGATTGATGCAAATGTCAGATGTCTATGACTGGTTGTTATATTAATGTGGTTATAAATGTAAGATATTTCTGAGTTTTGTTTTTATTTGTTAGATGTGGATGAATGTTCCAGTGTTGATCATGGTGTATGTGATGGAGGATACTGCATTAATACTCCAGGCAGTTACTCATGTGTGTGTCCTTCTGGATATCTTCTGTCTACAGACCGGACACGCTGCCTTGGTGAGCAGCCATTAATACTTTTTAAAAGACTTTGCCCAACTTTACAGCAGAAAATAATGGCCCTCATTTATCAAAAGTACGTACACCAAATTTCCAGCGTACACCTGGCGTACACCCAAAACCACGGTGACTTTGAGATTTATCAATATGGACGTTGGCGTATGGCACGCTCAAATCCTACGCCAGCTCAGGAGGTGGTGTACGCACATTTTGAGTTAGTGCAGAAATGCGCAAACACTTCCTAACACCACAAAACGCACTGACAAACTAAAATATATGATATATTATGACCCACTGTAAAAAAAAAAACATAATACTTACAAACTTCAGTGTTTATTTTTATGCAACATGGACTTCAATGTTTAATTTGAGAGACTTTACCAAAGCATTTGATTTGTATGCATATGTATTCCTTCAGTTGAGAGCCTGGGCGCTTTACCTGACATTTCAGGGCAAAGCATGTGAGCGGAGCGGAGCCTTGAGCGGTGCGGTAATATTACCATCAAAGCGCCTTTCTAAAAAGTCCGCTCGCTCAGCACCGCTCGTTGAACCCAGAACGCCCTTTGATAATTTGCTAGTTCAAGAATCTGTAAAAACGTCTAGCAATAAGTTGTGGAATTCAAGCCTTATACATAAATGTAAAGTAAAAATCAAAGTTAAGGTTGGACAGGAAGAAAACATTAAAAGGAAGTGCGGAGAGACTGTAAAAGTTAGCAAATATTCATCCTGGAATCTGAAGCGGCACATTGCAAGAAAGCACAAGGATGTGCTACGAAAACATGGTAATAATGCATCAAAATGTAAGCTAGTTACATACCATTCGATGATAAATAAATAGCTACACATGAATAGGTAAAGTAAAATGTTTGTGTTGAATGGAGCCATAAATCCGATCATGATGACATGCGGACAAAATCATGGCCACGAATTATCTTTTATGCTACATATGGATGCTTCTTTTTCTTATTTAGTTTAAAGTATGGCCATAAATATAAAATTCGTTCCCAATATTCAACAGTTTGTTCCTTGGAATTAATTATTATAATATTTCGTAATTACTATTACAATTATTATTACTTCAAATTATGAATTAGTCTAGTAAAACATGTGGATGTCGTGGAAACAAATTGTTAATTTGAATTATATCCGGAGCTCCGTATCAAACTGGATCTTAGCTAACAAACAACTGTATGTAAATACAGAAAAACACACTACAAAAGTTACTACATCATTTTAAAATATTATTTTAAAAAAACTTAACCGATCCATTAAGCAGACATATAATTTAGATGTAGGCAACATTAAATAATAATAATAATAATAAATAATTATTCTTCTAAATATCAATTAAGCGTCATTAATAATAAAAATAATAATACAAATATTACAAAACGTCATGCAATTATTAATGTGTTTTTAATCCCGCTCTTTAAACTCCCAAATAAAACAATTTTGTTTCTTTCCACTTCCCTGGTTTCTCGTCTTTGCCGTCTTTCGTGTGTCAATGGCGTAAAATGAGGGCGTGGGGGAGGCGGAGACTTGAATTTATATGGGCTTGTTATTCTAATGACGATCGTTTTCAGCAGCGGCATTTATGAAGGGCAGGTATTGCGTACACCTGAATATCAAAGGTACGCACAGTTTCATAAATCAGGCGGTGAGAGGAGTGTAAGCATAATCTTACGCCAACATATACGCCCGTTTCTACGCAAGAATGATAAATGAGGGCCAATATGTTTACAGCCTGGTACAAAAAGTGATTTTGGTCTATATGGCTAATTTTTGCCCTGCATGACAACTGTGTGAGGGGGTGAATTGTTTTGTTACTCATTCATTTAAATTATATTAAGCCCTAAAGTTCTGCATAATGAAGGGCGTGGCCACTTGAGTGACAGGTGAACTGCCACGGCTGTCACTACCCCTGAGCTAGGTGGGTATGGATTCACCAACCAGCCACCTCAGCTTGACCCACGTCCCGCTTCTTTACCTATTTTCGGTTGTCTACGAGTGCTGCGAAGTGACTCGCATTCACGATGGTGACAACAGGCCCCACCTACTATTGGCTTCATAAAAGCTCTTCACTAACAGTCTATTGTAGATTCACAGGTGATCCTGCTGTAGTTCTTTATTCAAAACCCAAATAGACCCAAATTATTTTTATTAGCTGCATTTTTCCCTAGGTTTGGGTTGATATGGCTAGCTTCATCTCTTCAGCTCTGTTAATGTTTGTTCAGGCATTGATGTTATGTTTGTGTGTTTATCAGATCCACATGCAGGCATCTGCTTCACGTCTGTGGTTCATGGACGTTGTGTTCAGGAGCTGAGTGGACGCTTCAGTCGAACCCAATGCTGCTGTGACCACGGCCGCTGCTGGAGTCATGAGAAATGTCCTGTACCAGGATCAGGTGAATTAACAGACATCAATGACAACACTCAGACAGCTGTTCTTTTTGAGCTTTTCTACTGTTCCTTTTTCGGGTACAATTAAAAGTAATTTAATATTTAAACTAGAGGAGAAATTAAGTTAAAGTTTTGCTGATTATTTCTGAAGTTGATATTCAAGTGGCTAGAGAGGGGATGACCACCTGGATGTGCGAATAGCGTCTCTGTCTTTCCGTCATGGAGTTAGATACATCATTCAAGTTTGCATAACAGTGTTGTTGGACATAACTGAGCGAGTAGGACATGAAAACAATTATTTTGGCATCGCGGATGAAAAGGTGGTTGTGGTCTTTTTGAAGGAAGAACAACTTGTAAATGGTTTGATACAGAGCGGTACCATAGTGGTAAGTGGAGCTTTTGTTACTGTTCAACCTTTAGGATCTCCAACTGTAAAGGTAATAATTTCAAACGTACCGCCACTTATTCAGGATGAAGATATACAGCTGGAGCTATCAAGATATGGAAAGTTTGCAACCCGAATTAAGATGGTGGTGTCACGGTGATCCGTGTCATGTTTTGTGTCTGTTCTATATTGTCATCACCTGGACACTTGTTAATTATCACATCAATCATTCCACCTGTGTGTCATTAGTCTTTGTGTATTTATACCAGTGTTTGTGTCACACTCTTGGCCGGATCATTGTCATTACAACCCTGTCTGTTCCCTGTGTTGGATGTTCCTGTTTTACTTACCTGCCTGTTGTTTTACTCCTCGTGTTTTGTTTCCTGTTTTATATTAAATGTTATTTATTTCATGTGAACCCTGCGTGTGCGTCCTGATTCCTGTTCCCAGTCGTGACAGAATGATCCGGCCTTATTGGACGCAGCAGGTTCACGGAGGGCGGCTCCCCCAGGAGTTTCGTCGAGGGGGAGTAGTTACATCGGGGTTCGTTCCCCATCAGCCCCGATGTCTCTTGGGGACCACCGTGAGCGATCGCTCGCTCCTGCGGGAGGAGGATCGGCCCAGGCGGTCCCCCAACGGTTGAGTCGTCGTCGACGGTCCCTCGGAGGACCACCATCCTGCTCGCAGGGGGATCCGGAACGGACCACGCCCGATCATTTCCCCGGGGTGGCTACCGAGAGAGGGTCTCCGTTTCCGCGAGGGGATGGGAGATGACTTCCGGGGGCAGCTGATCGTCGGCGATTCCCAGGAGGGGGGTAATTCGTCTGCCTCGGTTCTCGGAGCGATCGCTCCGGTTCTCCTGGCGCAGTCCGGCCAACCGTTCCTGTTGGTCTCATCCCGGCGGCTGCCGGCTTCGCCAGGGTCCCCAAGCCCTCCTCCCCTCCCTTGGACTCTCGCTACCAGACTTTGTTTTTGTTTTGTGTTTATGTGAGTGTCTGGTAGCCACTCGTAGAGGGAGGGGTTATGTCACGGTGATCCGTGTCATGTTTTGTGTCTGTTCTATATTGTCATCACCTGGACACTTGTTAATTATCACATCAATCATTCCACCTGTGTGTCATTAGTCTTTGTGTATTTATACCAGTGTTTGTGTCACACTCTTGGCCGGATCATTGTCATTACAACCCTGTCTGTTCCCTGTGTTGGATGTTCCTGTTTTACTTACCTGCCTGTTGTTTTACTCCTCGTGTTTTGTTTCCTGTTTTATATTAAATGTTATTTATTTCATGTGAACCCTGCATGTGCGTCCTGATTCCTGTTCCCAGTCGTGACAGGTGGTGGTTGGATGCAAGCATGAAGCCTTCAAGCGATTAGATGACAGGTGTTCATGTTTTTGAGTGAGCCGACACTAAGGCAGGTTTCGAAACCACATACAGTGACAGTACGTACTGAATGAAATAAAGTACCTACTTACTGTCGGTTAAAGGTGACATAGAATGATTGAACAGGGTATTTATCCTTGTTCTGTGATGTGACATGTAGACAAATTTTTTTTGTTTGGGTCTGTAATCCCTTAAGGGGATCGCACACCGGCCACGCAGCTCAGCGTTGGCCGCGTCGAGTCGCGTCTAGGACAACTCTGAGGTATTGTAAACCGGAAGTGCACATTAAATAGCGCGAGCTTTGTCAGATAGCGTGTACTTCAAAATGCAAAATATACGTTAGCAGCCAATGTTAATCGTTAATGATTTGGGACAAATATGATGTTATATATGTATGTAATATGTAATATAATATTAATGTTAAACTATGTAAGTGGCGCTGTGTGGCGCGACAAGGATTTGAGCAACTTCCTGAGTTACAGCTGGGCGGCGCGGACCGCCGCTCAGCGCTGCGCCGTTCTAAATCAACTGAACACATTATTTTCTATGAGTATACGCACACCGGCACCGCCAGGTGGCCCCTGTCCGCGCCGGTGTGCGTATACTCATAGAAAACAATGTGTTCAGTTGATTTAGAACGGCGCTGAGCGGCGCAGCCAGTGTGCGATCCCCTCTCAGATAGCTCTATTAGGGTGGGGGATTTTAAACAAGTGGATTTGTACCTATTTGGCTCCCCCTACTGGCTTAACTTGCAATCTCATTACTGATTGGCTGACTTTGCTGCCACTCAAAAAATGTAGCAAATTATTTTAAAGTGGAGGGGCAGTTAGATGCCTGTGATGTCATAAGCATCAGTTTTTCAGATTGGGCCGTTTTCTGGCTGACATTTCTAAGAGAGAAATTTCTATGAGACTGAGATGTTTAGCATGTCTAGAACTTTTTGTATGTTCGTGAATGGGGGTAGACTACCATTATTCAACGAAGACAAGGAAAAAATGTTTTTTCATTCTCTGTCCCCTTTAAAACAGTAGGTACTGTATGGTATGAATCCTGGTAGTATGAATGAGATTCGCGAAAATTTAAAGAGCCTGTAAAGTTAGCAATGTTTTCAGTTACGCTTACCTATTTTTACGCTTACCTATATTGCAGTTTTAACGTCATTTTACCAATTTTTATTTCAAAGGAGGCAAAGGTCAGCTGCTCGCAGATCAAGGCTTCAGAGACAGCTTATAAATAATTTACTATATAATGAAAGTATCTATTTAGCAAGTAAATGTTACCTCACAATCAAAAGACATGAGAACACAACTTTGACTTTGGCCCAAGAAAATAATTTATTGTTATGTGAGATTATGATGATGAAATTACTGAATTAACCTTCTGGGGTCTAAGGGGTTTTTGGGGCCCTGGGGAAGTTTTGACCTGCACTGACATTTGTGCTTTTTTCAGTTGCTTAAAAACATAATAATGGCAAAAGTCTTATAACACTGCATTCAGCACAAACTGGGCTACTATATTATTTGATTAACATGTATGTACATGTTTGTATTTTTGAGAGAAAAATGTTTATGCGTGGTTTTTGAAAAAGCAAAATTCTTTAAGTCACTGATATAAATCCACAAAACCCTTACTAAACATGTTTTCCCAAGACTTTTCAAAACAGGATGTAGTAGTCTACAGTTTTTTCTTTAAAATGATGTGAACATCATTCTGCTTACTCATTCATATAAAGCAAGATATTGATTTACAATTTCAAAGTCACTTTTTGGTTAGGAAGGCAATATGCAAGGAGGCTGGAAGTTCTTGAATAAACTGTGATTGACAGATGAAGAACAAAACACTTCCATAATGAGCTGCATAATCAGCCTTTAGGCAGTAAGACAACGCCATTATTGTTACGTGTTTGGTTGTGAAAGCAACACAAAAGAAATGCCTTCACATGCGTGATCCTGCGTTAAATAAACTTACTGTGCAGAGATATACGCGAATAAACTGGGTTTTAGATGTGTTTAGATGCGTCTTAAAGTGCCCATATTATGAAAAACTCACTTTTTCTGGGTTTTGGTGTGTTATTTTGTGTCTCTGATGCTCCCACACGCATACAAACTTGGAAAAAAATCCATCCATGCTGTTTTGAGTGAGATACAGGTTTCTGAATGTCCTCTGCCTTGAGTCTCTGATTGCGCGAGTTAAAACTCAGCTCCGTTGTGACGTAACAAACCGTTTCGTCACATTCAGTTTGAATTTTCCCACCCACCACCCCACTCGCAGGTCTCCACCCACCAGGTAGCTAGAGAGCATAGAGCAGTCACTTGAATGAGACCCTCTGTGCTGTTATCATGTCTCACGGAAATAACAGCGCTATTTGGATATTATGGATTATACTCCCACCTACTTTTAAAAACAAAGTTTTAATGCGTGGTTATTGGAACCCGGAGTAATCTTATATACAGTGTGTTACGACGCAAACAGTCCTCAGATTGTAGGCGATAAGACCTTCATGCTAAATCTGATGTAAACAACAGACTATGTATCTATATTTCACGGATTATAAGCATTTGTGGACAAAAATGGTAATTGGATGTATTTTATTGGACTTTCATGGATCATTCACACATCTGAAACAGACTGGATTCGATTCGCGATCGCGTTGTTTCATCACAAAAGGTAAGAAGTCACGTTGTATTTTGCATGTTGTCATCTTCTGTCACAAAATACTACATTTACGATGCTAGAGCTAAAAGCTTTTTGCCAAACTAAACGAGACCGTACGCCCTGGCTTTTCTGACGAGGCGAGCCTCTAATAACTTTACGGTCCGCATAGAAATATACACGGTCCGGACCTCCCGCTAGCTTCTAGCAATTACATGCGGTCCACAAGCAGTATACATCCCCGCCGGGTCTTAATTTCTGTAATTTGCGAAAATAATGCGTTTGAAAATATTTATAACGGGAATATGTTAGTATTGTCCAGGGAAAACGAGTGGATTGTTCAGACTGCTACATCACAATTTACGCTGGAATCTTTGTGTGTCATGATGTGTTTGACACACCGAGACCGGGCCTTACCGCCCCGGCTTTTCTGACGAGGCTAACCCCCGAGCCTCTTATAACTTTACGGTCCGGACCTCCCGCTAGCTTTTAGCAATTAGCACGCGGTCCACAAGCAGTATACATCCCCGCCGGGTCTTAATTTCTGTAATTTGCGAAAATAATGCGTTCTAAAATGTTTTATAACTGGAATATGTTAGCATTGTCCAGGGAAAACGAGTTTATTGTTGTGACTGCTAACGTAACATCACAATTTACTCTGGAATCATTGTGTGTCATGAGTTTCTTCTCCTGTAGTGTACTTATTAGTGATACTTTTCTGCATGATTTGTCTGTTGGCAACATAAACCGTTAATAATAATAATATATAAAATAATAACACAGTATGGTCTGTACTGCTCACGATACCACTGAGCATGCGCACGGTCACATGACGTTAGTAGTGGGGCGTGATCAAAGGAGCAGCAGCTCATAAATATGTAAGACTAGCTCAAAACGGCACAATCTGAACTGCCCTGAAACAGAGGCTACTAGAGATGGGTAACAATCTTTTCCTACAAGCTATTTCGAGCAAACAACTTTTGAAACATGCTTTATGGAACTCATACACCTATATAACTTGTGGAAAAGCTGTCATAAGATGGGCACTTTAATACAAAGTGCGTCAAATATGAGCCATTGTGTGTTTGTGTGTGCGTTTGGCCGTCGATCGCGTCTGACGGAAGCACAAAGAAAACATTAGACGTCTGGAGATAACTTTTATTTACAGGCGAGAGTAAACAAGTAGATGTGATGGTTGCAATCGCATCTTTTATAAGAATACCACAAAGCGCATTAAATATGAGGCATCGTGTGTTTGTGTGTGCGTTTGGACGTCGATCGCGTCACAGTGTTTGATGAAGCACACACACTCGTGTATGGAGATAACTTTAGTTACAGTCGCGAGTAAACAAGTAGATGTCATGTGTTCAGCACTCGGATTAAAACTCAACACATCACTGAATGGCTACAGAGATGTATAGTCTCCATTGACTGTGAGGTTGACTAATGAATATGGATGATCTCTGCTCTTCTCTTCAATGGAGCGGGGCGTGGCTCATTATAGATAATGAAGTAACAGGAGAAAGACGGTACATCTCCCCCTTCTAATACAGTTAACAACGAATTACAATATTTGTTTTCGATTTCACTTACATCAGTTAAAAGCAGACATTCCAAGCATTATGTAGACATGTATCTTTTGTTTCTATGACAACTATTCGTTAAGTTACAGTAAATTTTTCTGACGCGTTTCTGAAAGGACTTCACTGACGGAGAGAGAACAAAACGCGCATCATGTTTATTTTCTTAATTTTGTGAAAAGCACAACATTCTGTTTTCATTGTAAGTGGACAGAAAAAAACAGACACTTTATTGTTTTAAATGATGTATAAATCATATCTGTAAGTCCAAAATCAGCAGAGTTCGACCCCAGAGTGTTAAAAAAACATAAAATGCAAATTTTTATTGCATGTAAAACAGTTTTATTACATTTAAGACAAACAGTATATAATACACAAATACATACACGCGTTTAAATAAGCAAATAATGTTGTTAATAAAACTATGTACACGTTTAGTTTAGTGTAGTTTAGTTTAATTTAGTTTTATTAAAAATTTGACAAGACAGGACATTGCAGCACAAAACCCTGAAATGTGTCAAACATACACATACTCCAAGAAAAAAGAAAAAAAAAATCAAAAATTGTATATATATATATATATATATATATATATATATATATATATATAATATAAATAACACAGATACACAGATAAGTCATTTATTCAGCAATTTTAGAGGACGAGGAATAAAGGAAAGTTCATGGCGTTGGGTACATCAAATGTTCTGTGCCGCCGAAGAGAATAAGCAGGAGTAGAAGCCGTAGGCAGGAAGCAGTGCAGCGGTGACAAACTATCATTAAGTGTCTTAGTAAGAGTACGTATTGTGGCTTCTTCACGCCTCTCATTTAGTGTTGGGAGAGTTGAAGACCGAATACCTATTATCCGACAACACCGCTTTTGAATCCTCTCCAACTCCTCAGAGAGACTTTTAGGAAGTCCACCCCATACTGGACAAGCATACTCGAGAATTGGCTGAATAAAGGTCAAATATACTTGCACTAAAGCATCACAAGGAAGTCCCGCTTTTTTTGCAACACAAAGATAATGTATTCCGGGGCGCGCGTTCGAAATCATGTACTTAATCTGGGCATCCCATGACAAGTCAGATGATATTTGGACTCCGAGAAATTTAAAGGTAGAAACTCTGCTAATTGCATTCCCTGAGATAACAGGGGAGGAAGTGGAATGAATGTTGTCCTCTCTTCTGGCACTGATAACCATGTCCACAGTCTTAACTCCATTTATTGCCAATGAGCGTTCCTGTCCCCAATCCACTACAGAATCCACAGCCTTCTGAGTGAGTCCAGGTAACGATCCCATTAGAAACTCTGTTATTGTTAGGTCATCAGCATATTTTACAGGTATTACAGAAGGAGGCAAATATAAATCCAGGCTATTAATGCATAAGACAAAAAGCAAAAGTCCCCCTTGAGGAACACCAGCTGGAACTGAGAAGGACTTGGACACACAGGAGCCTCACTTGACGCTCTGCTCTCTATTACTCAAATAGCTTTTTACTATGCACCAAAGAGGTCGTCTGGCGATAATCGGCTGGAAAACTAGGCTTTGCTTTTTTAGGAACAGCTTTGACTATGGCCTCCTTCCATTGTTTTGGAAAAATGTTATGCTGAATGCATGTGTTAAAGATGTCACATAACATCGGTCCCAGCTCTTTATGGAAAGTCTTTAGCACCCAGGGAGGAAAGCAGTCAGGACCTACAGCCTTAGCTGCATTTACTTTACGAAGTCTGGTCTTAACTTGTCCAGTACTCAGAGGAGGTACACTACAGTTTGACAGCTTGCAGGTAACTTCTTTACAGACTTTCAGCCCTACAGCATACTGTCACCTGAACATTGCTGTGCCAATTATTCGGCTGTATTTCGAAGATGGAGCTGACCTCCGTCCCACCCTCCGACTTTCTCGACAGTCCATCAAGTCCCTGATTGCTGCTCTAAAGTCTGATTCTGATCATGGCTGGGAAAAGCACATTGAGGTGCTGGTTTTTCTTTACTGGCTGGCCCATGTAGCATCATACAGGGTAGTGTCAATGGCCTTAGACATCCCCAAGTCCTCTGTGCATGACATTGTTCACAGAGTGAGCAGGGGAGTCATTGGGATTTTAAGGAGAATGATATCTTTCCCCAACGTGGATGACCTGGAGGCAGTGGGAGCAGGTTTTGGCCAGCTGGCTGGGTCTCCTGCTTTCCGTTCAGTAGCTGGAGCAATTGATGGGTGTCCCATCTGCATCAGATCACCAGCAAGTGATGACCCATGTTATTTTAACAGAAAGCTGTTTTATTCTGTCCAACTGCAGGCCATCACTAGCCAGGTAATACCATCCTCTGCTATTTTGCTTCGCTTCATAGACAGAGTCTGGCTGGGCATAATTGACAATCGTTTTCCTTCTCGTGGGAGGGGCTTGTCTGAAGTTTAAAATCATTGGTCTAAACTTAAGCCAATCACATAACGTTTGGATATGATGTGCGTTATGCGCCGGCTTAGCCGCATCGAATTTCTGCTGTAAAACACACCTATGATGTGAAAACAAACCCATCGAGCGAAATACCGGAGTTAACATGGCTATGAATGACTTTTGCAGATTATGTAAAGTAAATCGGGCCAGAGCTAGTTGAACACTATCCTTACAGTGTCTTTCCACTCATGTCTAAGTGGAGGAACGCCGCTGTCTCCTCTCAAACTCTTCCACCAGACAGCCTTAACTATATGTAAATTAAATCTTCCTACCTTATTATCTGGTTAATCAGGAACGTCACCAAAGAATGTTTGCCCACCCGTCCTCCACCATTAACTGTGAACAATGACATTCCCTTCTATGATTTCTCGATTGTTGTGCACGTCAAGCTGTGCTGCACAGTTTCTCGCTGACAATCGGTAATTGATAAATTAAACTTTTCCCAAAACCTGTAGGGAGTAAGGCAACAAAATAATCTCCATTCAAAATGTTTAATAAACACTCTTCTTGTTTGGGCTTAAGTTGGCAAGTGCCGGTTCTCCACAACAGAGCAAATAGCTTTCTGTACCTCCATGTCCACTACAAACTACAACCGTATATTCGGCGCTTAGCGTCTACGTCACGGCTCTCAGCCCACCCTCTGTTCGTTGATTGGACGGCCGTTTTGAGACCTGAGGAAAACGGTTTGAACGGGAGGTATCTCAGACTGAGTACAGAAGCATAATGAAATTTAGCGGAAGTACAAAGTCTGACGTAGTCAGGCTAGGCCATCACTGACTACCAGGGAAAGTTTCTTGTCATCTTTGTTGGATATGCTGAATCTGATGCCAGAGTGCTGAAGAACACCCCTGTTTATACCGGCCACCTGTATCCAACTGCAGGAAAATCCATCCTTGGAGATGGTGGGTATCCTTGTTTGTTTGCGCCCATCTGCCTCATCACCCCCTACAGAGAGCCTGTTCAGAATCCTGTTCAGGCTCGCTTCAACACCAAGAACTGCAATGCCCAGAGCATTGTGGAAAGGGCCTTCAGGATGCTAAAGAGACGCTGGCGTTCCATTTTTTCAAGGCCCTGGAAGTGAGCCCTGTCTTTGTGCCAGATGTGGTTGCATGCTGTGCGGTGCCCCACAACGTGTGTCTTCTCAATTAGGACATTGTGGTTCCAGATGTTGTGGAGGATCATAGGGATGACCCACCCGAACCCCAAAACACAGCCAGCACAGGAGATGATGTGCAGGACAGCTGGCAGCAGCTGTGTCCGCTCCAGACAACTGGATGTCTGCTCTTCACGAGTATGATTTCCTGTAACATTGCATAGGTTAATATTTTGATTATATTCCATTTATATATTTAGTATATTCTATTACATTTTCATGTTTTACTTTTTTTATTTTTGGGGTGAACTGTCCCTTTAAGAACAAAAATAAAGTAAATACATTTAAAAGCTGTCTGTACTGTGTGGGTAAATTTCTACTGTGAGGCACTTTTCTTTTTCACATCTTTTTCAGATAATTTTGCAAAACTCTTTCAGATACTCCTAAAAAACTCCTGAAAACTGCAACAAAAATCAGTGTGAAGTGTAGGAAAACACCACAAAACAATAAACATTTCATAACAATGAACTATAAAATAAAAGAACGGTTAACATTAATTCTTTTAAATTGTTTTTTGGCAATTAACTCTAGTAGCTTAAGGAATCTTTCCTCTCTCTTAGTCTCCCCGTCTCTTCATTCATCTCTCTCTTTCATTTCTCTGTCTCTTCTTTCGTCTCTCTCTCGCATTTCTCTGTCTCTTCTTTCTTCCCTTTCCATCATCTCTCTCCATCGCCCTGTATTTCCTTTCAGTAGCATCTCTTTCTCTTGCTGCTTCCCTGTCCTCCATCTCCAGAATTAGCTCCTCAACATCCATCCTTTTTCTCCCTCTCTCTGGTGCAGATGTTGCTGAGGCTGGTGAGGTTACAATAACATTCGGGACGAATGAGGCGATAAGGGCAGGTGGCGAGATAGATGGTCAACCACCTATTGCCTCATCCATGGCAGCATACCATTTCCAGGTTGCTGCTGTAACCTAACCATCCTCAGTACTCACCCCTGTCTGTGGACATTTGAGATCCTCCAAATTTTAAAAAGCACAAGATTGCAGGCAATTAAAATCATAAGATTACTGCCATATGGACAAACATGAATGTGACTTAATCATGACAGAATTCTTATTTTGGGGTTAACTACCTTTGTACAAAATCTTACTTGTACTTTTGAGTTTCCCATTTTCATTTTATCTGAGGAGTAGAACATTTCCCCACCAGGTTCTGCTCTGTCACAAAAACTTTGCAATAAATGCACAGACAGCAATCATAAAAAGAACTTGGAAAAAGTTGCAACTGTTAGTACATTGTTCTAACAGAGTTAATAAACTTGAGTAATGTTTCATCGTATACTCCCTCAAAACCTTTGATGGCTGCATTACGCTTTCCGGTGAAGAGGGCTTCATTAGCCACCCTCCACTGAATAAGCATGTGGGTGTCTTCATCAGTCACTGTAACATCAAATCAGTATTAAAATGTTAAAGGTATAGCGGAAGATTTTCCCGAATTTTAGAAAAGAACCGTCCTCTCTGCTTTTTTAAAAAAATGCACATGCGCAACACTCTACCTGCTCCCGAGAGGGGGATGCCTATTAAAGTGCCCATATTATGAAAAACTCACTTTTTCTGGGTTTTGGGGTGTTATTTTGTGTCTCTGGTGCTTCCACACACATACAAACTTGGAAAAAAATCCATCCATGCTGTTTTGAGTGAGATACAGTTTTCTGAATGTCCTCTGCCTTGAGTCTCAGATTGCACTGTTTCAAAATCAGCTCCGTTGTGACATAACTAGCCTTTTCGTCACATTCCATATGAATTTTCCCGCCCACCATCCCACTCGCAGGTCTCCACCCACCAGGTAGCTAGAGAGCACAGAGCAGTCACTTCGCTGATATCCTCTATTCTGTTATCATGTCATTATACTCCTGCCTACTTTTAAAACAAAGTTTTAACGCGTGTTTATGTGTTTACAGGAACCTAAAGTGTAATCTCATAAACAGTGTGTTACGACGCAAATAGTACTCACATTGTAGGCGATATTATACTATATCAAGACGTTCATGCGAAATCTGATGTAAACAACAGACTATGTATCTATATTTCATGGATTATACGCATTTGTGGACAAAAATGGTCATTGGATGTATTTTATTGGAGCAAGAGTGGTCTTTAATGAGCCAAAGATGGTGCATGTCACTACTCTCTTTGTCAGGTTACACTAGCTTCCTAGCAGCTCACATATAATTCAAAGCTCTGCTCCTGTCCTTTAAAACCACCACTGAGTCAGCACCCTCTTACCTTCACCCGCTTATACACTCTCGATCCTGCTCTCTGTCACCGAGCAACAGCTTGTGGTGCCTTCCCAAAAAGGGAAAACATCATTATTGCGTACCTTCTTTTGTTCTGTTCCACATCGGTGGATTGATCTGCCGGTTACAAGAAGATCTGCTGACTCTATAGCCGTCTTTAAGAATCGGCTTTAACCCATTTCTCCCACCAACACCTCATTTGCTAATTTCTTTTTTATTTTTCTATCTTTATCTTCTCTGTCAATAAAAAAAGAAACATTGGCTATGTATACTGTGTTAGACTTGATGAGACTAGTTATAGTGCACTTATGTATTGCTGTTCTTTTGTTGCTGTAATTGCTTCTATAGTTACCTCATTTGTAAATTGCTTTGAAAAAAAGGGTCTGCTAAATTACTTAATGTAAATGTAAATGTAACAGTTAGGACAAGCATCACAGGCGACTGTGCCCAATACTGTCATTTTATTGCTCATGTGAAGGTAAATGGACTGCCCAAGCTGGAAGAACTAAGTAAATGTCTGCTTAGGTTTGACAATAGGGATACAACTGGCATATTAAGTGTGCAGTCTTGCATTTCAGTGGACAGACTAAATATGTCCCATTTGGAGGGTAACATTGTCAGGACAGCTAGGGAAGTGACACAAGGAATTGATGAGGATGTTTCTATGGAGCAATTTGTCTGGTTTGTTTTCATCTCATCCTCTCTTAGTAAAATCTTCTAACTGGTGCATACTATGTGCACTGTCCATCATACAAGTAGCCTGTGAGAGAAGCTTCTAAATAGTAAAATTCATAAAAACAGGCTCAGAAGCAATTTAACCTAGACTAACCTTGAGGCATTAATGCTCAATTGCACTGAAATTCTTTGGACAATGACACTATGATAAACAAAGTTGCAGAGACCAGTTCATTGCTCAGGTGTTTATTAATGTTTTAAGATTGGCCATGCTTTCCTGAAGCTATGCACAGCAGAAAGAGATGTCATTAGAAATGTATGCTGTGAACACTGCTATACTTGTTTTATTCTATATTTGTGTTTAAAGGTTGTATATCTATGAACATGTTTGCACAGAACATATATACAGATATTGCAGGAAAGGACATTGGTATGTTTTAAAGAATAATGTTGGAAGTTTACCCTTTAACTAATGTTCTCATATTTGTTAAAAATATTTACATTGTTAAAGCAACTGTTTCCTTGACTTGTGCATAGGAAAAGAGATGATTATGTCATTAGAAAGTGCAATACATTTTATTTTAACTTTATTTTTATGTTTGTATTTATTTAATATTTTTAAGGTTTGGATTTTTATAAACCCTATTTCTTACAGAAAATAGTTTTAATGATGTTAAACATTGTGGTGTTGTAGGGAAAACTGTTATTAGATGTTCTAATAAATCTTTTTTGTGAAGCAACACTTGCTGTATTTGCACTGAATTGGAAATTATGATATTTTTAAAATACAATGAATTACAGGGCTGTAGAGAACTTGCACTCCTGCAGATACTGAAGGTTTTAATTACAAAATTTAAATATAGTCAGTTGAGAACTAAAGTGGGCCGGTCTAAGGCATGAAACTCCTGGGGCCTCATGCATAAAACTTTGCGTAGAATCCATCCTTAAAGTGCGCGTACGCACGTAAGGCAGAATTTGCAGACGCACAAAGATTTTCAGATTTTTAAAACCCTGCTTACTCCAGAAACTGCGCAAAATTCCATTCCTAAATCCCAGTAAGCGGAAGATTGTGCATATGTGCGTTGAATTTAAGGAAATATATTCACGTCGCATTAGAAGAAAAACTTTGTCAGCTTCGCGACGTGGCTAATTAGGAGAAAATCTCTGATTAACATGGTAAAGGTACCTTTTACCGCGTGTCGCTGTGTTGCGTGTAAATTACAGGACTCTTGAAATCACAGGCTTTGCTTATCCCGTGCAAACCGGCCACACAAAACTCAGATGTAGGGAGGTAATTTCTAAAGTACACAAGGTCCCCGGATAATAATAATCCTGTGCAAATAGGACTTAAGTCATGAAACAAATGTTAGCATTGGTGTTGCATTTCTTTTCTCAAAATCCTTAGATGTTAATATAGTGTTAACAAAGAAAAAATTTAAAAGTGTTAAATTTATTTTTGTTAATTTGTGTGATCCATATATGGGAAGACATTGTGAAAAAATTTTCAAAAGCTAAAGGAAGCAGTAAAACAATGTGATGATGGCAATGTGTATGTTGTAGCAGGGGGAGATTGGAATTGCACAAGAAATATTTTGTTGGATAGAAATGGGGAAGCCTCATTCAAAATCTAGGAATTTACTTCTTGATAGTGTAAATGATTTTAATTTAGTGGATATATTGAGAAATAGAAATAAGTTAGTTAAGCAATATACTAAGATAACGATATTAGATTCTGTTGTGACAGGGGCTAGATTGGATAGGTTAAGTTTAAGTCAATAAATATGAACAGGGATATTAACACTAATATACAACCAAATTATTTCTCAGATCATATGGTAACTTTAGATTATAAAATTGTAAAAAAAAAGGTGGAAAGAGTAATAAAATGTTTTACTTAAGTAAAAGTATAGTTACTGGTCTAAAAATCTACTCAAGTAAAAGTAAGTAATTTTAACTTTACTAAATTACATTTTATCTTCCTAAATTAAAGCCCAAGGATAAAAAGACATACAGCTTTCTACAGGAAAGTCACCAGGAGTTGATGGTTTACCGGCCAATTTTTTTTTTTTTTGTATTTTAGGTACAAATTTGTATAATCTATTTTGTGAATGTTTTAAAAAGATGTGGTTTACCAAACAGCTGTCAGAGAGCTGTAATTTAAAAATTGGCGCCCTATGTCTTTAAAGTGCTCAGACTACAAAATACTGTCTAAGTGTTTAGCCAACAGAATTAAAAATATTTTGCATGTGGTGGTTGAAAACGAACAACCTTACTGTATTCCTGGCTGCAAAATAATGGATCATTTGTTTCTTTTGAGAGATGTTATTGATTTGTCTATTAGAAATAATCTTTATGTGGGTTTTTATCCATTGACCAGGAGACGGCTTTTGACCGTGTAGGTTATGAATACCTTTTTAATGTTTTAAAAGCTTTTGGATTTGCAGATAAATTAATTTATTGGATATAATTGCTGTATGAAGGGTCTTTGGTTATGCTTAATCTGATCATCCAGTCCCTGTTACACTTTTACTTTTAAAAATGTCATGGAGATTATAGATTTCCACGATTTGAAGTTTCAGCAGCTGTACAGGAAGATAATGAGGAAATTGGACATTCAGTTTTATCCTACATTTTTTTAGGACATTAAGAAGAAAAGTCTGTTCATAACACGTGTAAAAGTTACCCATCACACTGTGTTAAGCAAAGTAAGAATTGGAGGTGGTCAGAACTGTTGTTGGAGGTTTTTGGGTTGAAAAGCATTTTGCAGACCTGCAGTAGAGACTGATTTATAGCTACAAATAAGCATGTGGCAAATCTAAATTCAACAGTGTGGAAAATTTGTCTATTTTGTGGGACTGAAGAAACTGTTAATAACCTGTTCATTAAAAGCTTTGTGTTAAAAGAGTTTTTTGATTGATTGTCTTTGCGAGATCTGGAGAAACACTATCTTATAAGGATTTTATAAGTGGCCCAAAATACAGCTTTCAAGAACTGAGGAAAAAGTATATATGTGTATATCCACCTTATTTTTGACATTAATGTGGGTGCCACCTTCTAGCTCCTTTGTGTAAAACTCCTGGTGAGCCACTAAAGCTAATGGTAGTCCTATTGCAAGGAACACAAATGTGCCTTTTTGACTGGCTTTTTAATGTTTATTATGAAATCCAGAAAGACCAGCATAATTTGTGCAATTAGGGGTTGTCATAATAGATGGTACAAACGTTAATCTCTACAAAACATTTGTTTTGTCCATAATTCACGCACAATAGTTGAATGTGTATGGTGGCGCACATGCACTCCTGATCTGTATTTACAAATCCATCCTGTAAAACCTTTCATAGACACTACCAGTAAGCAATAAATACAATAATTGTTCAAAAACAACTAATATTATGCTGATAAAAATATGCTGATTTAGCTGGTATATTATTTCTGCTACTATATATTATTACAATATATTATTACTGCTTATTAGTTAATGTTTATAATAGTTCGTAATGTGTTTGAGTGACTTTTGTTTTAAATGATAAAGCAAATAATTTCATAAGCTCATGTCTCCATCTAGTGCGTAAGAAGCAATGTAATAATATTTTCATTAAACGAAAACAATAAAAAATCATAGTTTCATTTGTTTATTATGTTTTGTTTAAATAACTTAAAACGTGGTGAATGAGAAAGATGCTGCTGACTGTGTGATAAGCTTGATGTGTCGCCATAAAAACTCAATCAAGTCAAAAAAAAATTGGGGTTAAAAAAACTCACACCAGAGGGACATTTACACCAAACGCCTGAAAGGTTAATACCAGGAAGTCTATTCCATGTACAAACACTCAACTGACTTTCCCATTGTAAAGATACTGGTATGTCTCTGTGTTTTATAGTTGCGCATCAAAGACCCGTCACCCCCGAACAACAGCA
Source organism: Paramisgurnus dabryanus (assembly GCF_030506205.2). Classification (NCBI taxonomy): domain Eukaryota; kingdom Metazoa; phylum Chordata; class Actinopteri; order Cypriniformes; family Cobitidae; genus Paramisgurnus; species Paramisgurnus dabryanus. The sequence continues at coordinate 36,272,053 of NC_133347.1, forward strand.
CAAAATAATTTAACATATATATCTTTATATGATGTATCAGCCATTTCTTCATTTCATCTTCACACCGGTTATACATGGCAGCTTTCTCTCCTCTCTCTCTCTCTCTCTCCTGACAGATGAATACTTCAGAATGTGTCTGGTGGGGTCTGCTCTCACGGGATATAATGAAGAAGATACTGATACGAATCTTCATTCGTTGGACAATGAACAAAACACACCTCAGGTTCATGAGATTCCTCAAGTTCTCCATCATGAACAGAGACCAGAGCAACATTTCTGTGAGCAAAACTTCACACATCAAAAAACTTTTACTGAGCAAACAACATACTGTCTCATGAGTTGATGTTTGATTTTCAGTCAGTATGAATGAGACAGTGAACAGATGCCGTCTTTTTCCTAACCTGTGTCTGAATGGACACTGTGTACCTGTGGGTTCAAACTACCGCTGTGACTGTAACATTGGATACAGAGAAAACCACAGGGGAGAATGTTCAGGTCACCACACCATTACTGTATCACATCATATCATTATCTTAACCTTAGATCAGTGGTTCTTAACGTTATTCCTGGAGGCCCACTGCCCTGCACATTTTGTATGTCTCCCTTATTTAACACACCTGAGTCAAATCATCAGCTCATTAGAAGAGATCTCAATGAACTGAACTGAGTCTGCCAGATAAAAGAGACATACAAAATGTGCAGAGCAGTGGGCCTCCAGGAATAACGTTAAGAACCACTGCCTTAGATCACCATCACCGTATCAAATCTTATATCTGTATATTTTGAAGCAATGATTTTGACTGAATGATAAGAATATGTGTTGTGTGTTTAGATGTGGATGAGTGTGCATCTGATCCCTGTAGTAATGGAAACTGTGTGAACACACTGGGCTCTTATCATTGCACCTGTCACGTCGGCTACATCAGAGCTCCAGACAAACACATCTGCATTGGTGAGACTCAAGCCACAGTTCACAGGTGATTCAGTAGATATCCAACAACTTCTGCTTCAAAGAGATATTAAGATAAAGAGAGGACTTTCATTGCTGATTCTCATTACATTACTTACATTCAGGCCTTGACATTAACTTTTTTGCTCACCAGCCAAAGTCGCTAGTTGTTTGACTGCGTCCCAAGCATTCCAGTGCTCGAGCTCACTATGGTAAATAACCCCTACTAAACGTTGCGCTGGGTGCAGGGAGTGCTCATGGGAGTTGTAGTTTCCCAGTGTCGCATTATGCATTGTTTATCATTTCGCATAATTTTTAAGAAGACTACTCATAATATATATATATATATATATATATATATATATTAGGGGTGGCACGGGCCATTAAAAAAATCAGAGCCGTTCGGTTCGCTTTTCTCGGTTCGGAGCGCGTGTGTGCTGCACGGTTCAACGGTTCATGGCATGCGCAAATGCGCAATGTAGTCTCATGCCCTGTATGTGACCTCATATAGCGTGTTTCCCTTTCGCGCGAAAGAAGAGGTGACTGGTTTGGAGTATAAGTACTGCAGGTTATGTTACGTGTAGAAATGGCAAGTGGGAGAGAAAAGGAAGTCTGCCCGCAGTTGGAGGATGCGCCAGCGTCGTATAAGTTTGGTGTGTGGAAACATATTTTTATTTCATGTTATCTATGATGACAACGGAAATAAAACAATAGATTGAACTGCAGTCTATGGGTTGAATGTGCTCGAACAGCCATAGGAGACCGCCTTCTCTCCGACCATTTATCTAATCTGAGGTACTGAACACTGTTTTACGTCTTTAGCGCTGTTTTTAGCCTTTCATTGATAAAATTAAAGCGGCTGATTTCCGCGTAGTTTCATTTTGCTAGCGTGTGAAAGTTACGCGATCTTATTTCAGAAATTGCCCCTCAAAGTAATCAGGACAGAAGTTGTCAAAAGTGGCCAAAGAGACGGATTTAAATATTACAGGTGTAAACGTTATGTTTCTCTCTCGTCCACATAAATTCTCAGTATTAAAGCAGCCTCTCAGTGATAAATCTAAGAGCTTCACTGAAGTTGGCATTTTAATAAATGCAAGTTATCTTTGTGTGCTAAAAATGCACGTAAAGTTTATGTAGATGGCAATACACATTCTCTTTTTTGCCAATTAAATGAAAAGCATGTTGAAATCATCAATGTCTTCCCTCTTGCTCTATCAAAATCTCATCTGGCTTTCCTCAGAGATGGTCCCAATAATGTTTTTAAAGTCAAATTCAGTTTGTGCATGATTACATGATATAACTTTTTTTTATACTGTATCCTAAATTATGGATAATTAATACATTCATAAGATAATACATTTCTGGAGTGTTAAAAATTTAAAGAAAAAATAACAACAAAAACCATACTGAACCGAGATGTTAATGTCAAGTCCTGCTTACATTACTACCTTAAAAAGTGTAGTACAGCATGGGACGATTGTAACATTTTTTTCGAAAACTAAATGAACTCCTAGGGTCTAACCAGCACAACACATCCTATTCATAAGTTTGTGTTTATTGGCCAAAAAGATGCCTTTTAAAACACCAGCAGCAACATTTTTTTAAAAGACTTGTAAATATACAGTACTGTTTATACTTACTCCATGAACATGTTATGAGACATAAACATACACACATATTCTTTCTTCGGCCTTGATGATATATAACACTTCAAGTTGTCATTCCTTACAAGAATGCATAGAGGGTTTTGCATCTGAACTCTTGATATTTAAAGCTTTATTAAGATCTTCTGTGAAATGACTGCTTGCAGACAATGATGAGTGTCTTCAGAATGCAGTGCTTTGTAAGAACGGACGCTGTGTGAACACAGAAGGGAGTTTTCAATGCATCTGTAATGCAGGATTCAATCTCTCACCTGATGAGAGAAGCTGTGTGGGTAAGAAACTATACAGTATATGTAAAAAAACTATGTGTGCAAGAAATGTCTTAGTTAAACATAGTGAAATCCTAACCTTATCCTAATCTGATGTTATGTTGATGTAGTGACAGTAGGGGTTTGTTCTAAGAAAGCCCATCAGTGTTGGGGAGGACGATCACAACATCTTGTTCCTTTGTTATAAGTCCACTTATAGGCATCAACTCACAGTCTTGTTCAAGTGCTCCACTTTACGTTTTGAAGTGTGTCAAACTTCATCAAGTGGACTAGAAAAAAGTTGATTTGGACAGACCCCTCAAACCCTCAATTTTGATTGAGAAAGTGTGTCAGCTTCACATGTACCCTTCAGACAATTCAAGTGTTTATCTTATTGAGATGAGTTCAAGGTTTTCCATCTCGCTCTACAGTGGTAACTTACCAATGCTATAGAAATTACTACTGATAATTATAAGGCCTGTGGATGGATCACGTCCTACCTTACAAATAGCTGTCAAATAGTGTATTTAAATGGTGAACTTTCAGATTGTTTGCCTATTTCATGTGGAGTTCCACAGGGGAATGTTTTAGGTCCGTTATTTTTTATTGTATATTAATGATTTAAAAATGACTTGTTCAAATAAACTTCAGCAATAATTGTTTCTCAAGAGTGGAAAGCACATTGAAAATGTGTTAAGCAGAGAGATTGAAGAGGTCTTTAAATGGTTTAGTCAAAATAAGCTTTCTTTACATTTGGGGAAAGCTGAAGCTATATTATTCGGCTGGGCGGCTAAGTTGAAATTTTTTTTTTTAATTAGAGGTAAAAGTCTGTCATTTAATTATTACACCCAAAAGAAAAGTAAAGTATTTAAAGGTAGGGTTTCACATTTTGAAAAATACTAACGGTAGCCGCCTAGCAATGAAACCACGATCCCACCCTCCAGTCAAATCACCACCCAAAGTCACAAATCTTTCAAAACACATAAACACGCACAGATCAGACGGTCACATCTCATGTCTCATTCACCAGTGAGAAAACTTTGCAGTACAAAGTAAATAACATTGCCAAAATAACCAACATAAACAACTGGTTTACATCAGAATTAGTTAAAGCTACGGTGGCCCTGAAGTGCAAACCACAACAACAAATTACTAAACAACAACAACAAATTAAAAAACACCACAACAAATTAAAAAAACACTACAGCAAATTAAAAACAACAACAAATACAAAAAAACACTACAGCAAATTAAAAACCACTACAGCAAATTAAAAAAACACTACAACAAAATCAAAAACAAATACAAAAACAGAAACAGCAAGTTAAAAAAACATTTGGCACACGTTTGGTTGTGTAGACGTAGTAACTATATCGTTACGCTAATCCGTAAACGAACACAAATTTCATAAGCAACACAATGTTTCATCAAAGTAGAATATCTGAATCCATCTCAGTACAAACATATCGCGTACCTACCTTACCAAAATAAACAGTGCAACGACCCTTTCAGACCCTTTGCCTCCTGCAGCTGTTTGCATCTCGTGGTAAAGCAGTAAAGTTACCGATGTTAATTTGGGTTTTTGCTCTTGCTGATCCAGGCAGTTTTTGCTGTTGTTGTTATAAAAGATGCCTTTAATTTTGTGGCTCCTGTGTAGGTTGTCAATTCAGCAGAAAAGTTTGCCATTCTCGCTGTTAACAGACAGGAGGTGAGTGCATGTGAACGCGCCGATGACGTATGGTGTCTGCGTGGACTCGCTGCGTGGTGGGCATTCAAATTACGCTAACGTATGAGGGACAAAAAAGGCAACGTCCATTCGGACCGAAATCTATGATTGGTTGAAATTTTTTTTGTCCTACGCCTTTCACAGATGACATAAAAATCTACAAATACATTTAAACAACTTAACACAGTGATTGCTATCAGGATGTGAGGAGACTTTTAACCAGCATAACTAAAATGTTTCAAGATCAAATCTGTTACCCTACCTTCAAAATTTATTGTAGATGGTACATTGATATGAGAAAGTTTGTCAGTGTCAGCTCACTGAAACATTTGTTAGCAAATTAAATTTTTAGCAAGAAAGGCAGTTGAATACGCAAACCTTAAAATGTTGCCTTAGTAGAAGCTCACTATGATTATGCAGCTTTTTTTTGGTATTGTGGACTAACAAAATGGACTAAAAGAAGTCCTGCTCTAAACAAGTTGTTTAGGGTTATTTTGTAAGTACATCCACATGTGCATTTGAGTGATGATCATTATAGGGAAATATGTTTTGTAAAAGTTGGGAAAAGGTACCTTTTATAAAATTGGTGATGGTGTTTAAAATTTTAAACAGAAAATCTGCACACTGTTCTTCTCCCTTTATTAATAGAAATAAAAAAATGGCAAAGTGGCAATGTTTCGATCAAGAGATTTTCATCAGGCCAGATCAAGATCTCTTAATCACAATGTTGCCACTTTTAATTTTTTTTAATAAAGAGAGAAGAACAGTGTGTTAATTTTCTCTTTAATACGTGATATATATTGATCCAGTACCTGGTTAAATTAAGCGAATGTGCATACTTCAAATTACTCTATTAAAATTTTAAAGATAAATGTTTCAAGGTAACTGTTGGAGTATTTTGTTTTGTAAGAGATGTTCATTCTACTAGGGCAAATATTTATCGGGATAGGTTTAAAAGTGTAATGGTTAAAAATTCTTTTTTATATACTAGTGCGGTAGCTTGGAAAAAATGACCTGGTCAGATAAAGCAGATAGAAGAAGGGATCATTTTTGCGGAAGTTAAAATATTGCTTTTTTATTAAGTGATTTTAGGAGCTATAAATTGTTCATTGATTTTTATTTAAATATCAAGAACCACAATGGAAAAAACCCTGATCTCATCCTCAAAAGTTTTCAAATGTGTATAAATATGTGTATATTTAACATACAAATATATCAAATGAAAGAACAGACCCTCTGCTTTCAAATAAACAATAAGAAACGAACGAACAAACAAACAAAACGCGAAAAAACTTTTTATCCTATCTATATTTTTTCTCTGCTTATGAATACAACATTTTTTGCAAACAGCTTAAATAACTGCATTTTTGTAAAGGAATTTTGTTGGAGATCAGATTCAGAACGTTTCCAAAAACAAACAGAGAATTTTTTGCTTCAGTTGTTTTATAAATTGGGTATTGATAATCACGGTATTACAGATTACAATGAAAATTAATCAAAAACATGTTCTGTCATGCAAATATTTTCTCTTAACTTATTCCCTGCCATTGACGAGTTATTTAAAAGTCAACGGCCACCATTGATCAAAAATGCTATAATCACTATAAATGACAGAATATCCAGTATGTGCAGATATATAAAGACAGAACGTGTGGAGGGCATCAGCCAACAAAAATATAAAATAAAAAAATATTTCAATGATTGATGACTACATTATACCTCTTTTGTAGACCATGATGAATGTGCCAGCGCAAACATGTGTCTGAATGGCATGTGCATCAATGAAGACGGCAGCTTTAAGTGTTTGTGTAAGCCTGGGTTTACCCTAAATCCTAGTGGACAATACTGTACAGGTGAGTTGTGCAATGTTCATGTGATCAGTTTGTTGCCTATGTCTATGATCATTTCACATCACTCACATTAAAGTTATAGTTAACATCCCTTCTGTTAAAAACAAACCCACGCTGACCTTCTCCTCCTGTGCTTGCTGCTCTCTTGGCCCACAGATCTGTAAATGTTCAAGCTGATGAGAAACACCTGTGCTCATCATAGTGGAACTCAAACATTTTTGTCCTCAGATGTCACTGTTTCCTTTGTCTCTTTCAGACTTTGATTTGATTTGTATTTGTTTTGTAATATAAGTATGTCATTTAGTGTAATGGCTTTTTCCTAAATTATTTTTTTATGAGTGTTTAATGAAGCAAATTATAATTTTAGCAGGTAAATGAGGAATATTACAAACGTTCTTATGTGATCTGATGGTAAATAAAGTGTGTTATGTTACTGTAAATGTGAATCTCACAGATATGGATGAGTGTCAGACTCCAGGTGTGTGTATAAACGGACGCTGTGTGAACACTGAAGGCTCTTTCAGGTGTGATTGTTCTGCAGGTCTTACTGTAGGACTAGATGGACGCACATGTGTAGGTAAAATGTAGCTTATACACTCATGTCCACAATGTATCTGTACACAATGACTTATATAAAAGGAACAATGATATATTTATACATATGTTAACTCATTTAATCATCTACTATTAACTGAACTAATAACTGTAAGTGCATCATATTTCACCAAAGCACACTTACTCTGGGAGTTGCTCAACAGCCTGACACTTTGCGTTGTTTTCTTATCAGATTTTAGCATTATAAACGTATTCATTCAAATAAACTATAAAACAATTCATTGACATGCTGTAATGACAGTCACTACCTGAATAAAATGAATGCTTTAACTGCAAATATCAATTTATTTCTCATGAATAGTTACCACTGAGTCACTGCCGCCAATTCATTCTTTAAAACAGCTTGAATGTTAAACTATAGCGCAATTTAACCAGAATGGACAGCTGTTTAATATATGTATTTGCATTTAAATAGAGCCGTGTTACCGCTTTTGGACATTTTTTAATAAAACACCTCTCCATTTTCGTTGGATAACTCCTCGTCTGGGGGCTCACGGGATCCATCCGATAAACACTTCAGGACAGGGACGTGCACAGGGGGGTTGCTCAGGTTGCCCGGGCAACTGCCCATATGCCCTTCTCGACTCAAGTTGCCCTTCCGAGGTGGAAAAAAATAAATTGTACTTTTACTTCGTTTATACTATGCAGCGTTCCTTCGTTACTGTATTTTAATTAATTACGAAATTTGTATTTTATTTTTAAATTGCTATCTTGTGTTTCTGGCGCATTCGCGAATTAATGACTCGTTTGAGTCGATTCCTTACAAAGTATTGCAAATAAATGAGTTTTTTGAGTCTATTCTTTACTAAGCGAATGGGCCAAACTTTTTAAATTGGTTTGCGAATCAGTTTGAATAAATTATTCAGATCGCTGCAAAAACGTAATCGTCCGAAGCTGTTTTACTCGTAACCTATGTAGAAACACGCAGAATATAACCAGTGTTGGGTGACGTGGAAATAATTTTACCAATCTTTTAACTAAAAGCAAAACATCACACATTTACCCGCCATTACATACACGCAACCTGTTCGTCCATCGTCAGACACAGTTAAACGCATGCAACCTCCAGAAGCATTGTAGCACAGATTGAAGAAAATACATCGATGATTGACATCTGATTCGCTGTACTGTATGATGTAAGTGATTCTCACAAAACACACGTGACATCACAACGTAAGAAAACATGAGTTTTGTCTAAAATCATTTTTATGCAAGTGTAAACTGTCAATGTCCTCAGACCATCTTAGGAGATTCTAACTTTATACATAGTGAATGCAAAACTATAAGCTACATCAACATTGAGACTAGAGTTAATTTGTTAATTTGAAAAGCTTGTCTATTCTGTGTTTGTATTCTTTTTTCTGTACTGTTTGTGTATGTTGCAGTTTTACACACATACTGTAGAAGTGCCCTTCGTAAGTATTCTTCTGTTTGTTGTGGAGTCAAGAAATGTCTTAACATTAAAAGATGAACATGAGACAAAAGTACAGAATCTGTCACATTATTTTTTTTTAATGGTCACTGAGCTGTGTCCTGATGGTTTACACATGAAAAGCATAAAATGTGTAGGATCAGTTTGATTCACTTATGTGCATTTGTGTACAACACACATAAGTCAGCATTTAATGCTGTTGTTCTTTGTTGTTACAGTTTTTTACGATTGGTTACACACAAAATCTTTTTATGTCACACGATTTTCAAAACCTCTCACTCAAAGTGCAAAACTACATGCCAAATCTTCAAAACCATAAGCTATTTCTCAGCCTTTGACTCAGTTTTCAATTTCATAAAACACTTTTTTCAAAACACTACTCTACCTAAAACAGATCTATGAGGAAGTCACTTGCTTTCCTTTTCCAAACACAACCAATCAAAATGCTACACTCATTCACCAGGTCACACAGACACACTCCTCACATGTGCAAACACTAAATGCTTTACTGATCACTAACCAATCACTGCTTTACTTTACAGTAGTATAGATATAGGTCAAAGGTCACTGTTTTGTCAATCTGCACCCCCGAACAGGACCAATTCCTGGAACAGGACCCCACACACAATTTACTGTATTCTACTGTAAAGAATATACTTTTGGTTTACATGTTTATAGTTTTGTTGTATGCTAATGTATACAACAGTAATATTTGGACTAATAAATATTTTCTGTTTCTACATTGCATTGGCGTCTCCGGTGTACTTTTTACCCCTCTCGGCAGATTACTTTCACTGTAGAACATTGTATTGAAATGTAGATATAAGCCCATGAAAGACCAAAGAGCTTTAGATTTAGAACAGCAGTGTTTACATGGTATATCCAAAAATGTATTATTTTGAAAGAAGTGTTTGCCATTTGATGCAAATGCTTCATTTTGACACGTGTTTGTGGCATTTTGAATGCAGTGTTGTATTTTGAAGGAGATATGTGCTATTTTGCATTTTGTGTGTGCAGTTTTGAGAATTGTGTGTAGAGTTTTGAAAAAAGGAGACTTAGTTTTGAAAACGTGTGTAAGCAATTGGTAAAAACTGTAAAGCATGTATGTGTTGAAACATAAACAAAGGTTAATAAAATGTGACATTCTAAACTTCTGACATACTGATATTTATCTTACCAATTTCTGGTCTCCACAGCAAACAGAAAAATCTTGTCTTTACAGATCTGATACTTATGGAGGGCACTGTATTGTGTGTGTGTGTGTGTGTGTGTGTGTGTGTGTGTGTGCGTTTGTGTGTGTGTGTGTGTGCGTGCGTGCGTGCGTGCGTGTGTTTGCGCGTGTATATCTAGATTTATTTTTTCATGAGTAACTAGTAACTCGCTACTTGAGTATTATTTTCATTGCATAGTTTTTACTTCTACTTGAGTAATTATTTATTTAGTTACTTGTACTTTTACTTGAGTAAAGTTTTTGGCTACTCTTTCCACCTCTGTTTAAATCTTCATGAATCTAGGCTGAGTTTGCCACGTTTAAGCCTAAATAATCAGACAGATAGCAGCTAGCTATCATAGCTTGCAGACAAGCAGCATAGGCTACAATTTTTTTTGGTAGGCATTAGGCAAACATGTTAGCTGATTTTAATAAAGACCCTGTTATTCTCAGTCCTTCATATAGGCCGTGAGTCTAAAAAAAATTTTAGGGGGTGGGGGTGCCCTTTATTTAGGTCAGAGCAACTGCCCCTAAAAATTCCTGTGCACGTCCCTGCTTCAGGATCTACAAAAGGTGTAGAGCAGTGGGCCTCCAGGAACAACATTAAGAACAACTGTCTTAACGAAACACCACATAAACATGTAAACAGCAAATAAAACTTTATGGGGGTAATTTCATGCCAATATTATTGAAAATGGACAGAGTAAAAGTCACAAATAGATATTACAACTTGTAAACACAAAACGCAATCTACAAATAGATTAAAAATCCACAAACACAGTCCTCGTGATCCGCAAATGTAAAACAAGATCTACGAATCGTCTTTGTGATCCACAAATATAAAGCATGATTTACAAAAAGAAATCAGTCACTTGTACTTGAAAACCAGAATTTGAATGAATGTAAAGTGACTTCTTTGCAGATGAATATCATTTTCTATTTGTAGATTGTGTCACATTTGTTTTCAGAATTCTGACACTATTGTTTCGCTTTGGTGACAAAATAATGCCATAATCGTTGAAAATGAAGAGACTACAATTTGTAAACACGAAACAAATCTGCAAATAGGTTCCAAATCTGCAAACAAACTTCTCATGATCCGCAAATGTAAAACGAGATCTACAAATATATAAAAATCCACGAACAGACTCTTCATGACATACAAATTTAAAATGCGATTTACAAATAGATTTAAAATCCGCAAACCAACTCTTTATGATTCACAAATAGAAATCATCGACTTGTACTTGACAAACAGAATTTAAATGAATGCAAAGTGATTTGTCTGCGCATGAGGGTCATTATTTGTTTGTAGATTGTGTTGCATTTGTTTTCAGAATTTTGGCACAACTGTTTCGCTGTTTTCCATTAAAAAAATCTACAAATGCCCTCCTCACAATTTGCAAACAAACACAGTCTAACTTGTATTTTCCAACAATTGTAAAAAGACATTTTTACACATTCTGTGCAAAGTTTAGCATGCAAGTGTTGAATCTGTGTTTGCAGATCACAGGGCATTCACGAATCCTTCTGCACAAGTCTACAGATCTTTTTGGCACTATCTTTCCGCAGAGTTTGTCACTACGATCCACGCGTGTAGTCAGCCAATCAGGGGTATTGCTTCAAAGTAATGCCACGCCCCCTCAATAAGTTCTTTTCAAAATAAAAGCTGGGCTCACTGCCATTTACCGTTGCCGGTGTTACAGTGCTGAAAGGCGGCCAGACCGCGTTATCGATATTATATTAATGATATTAAAGCATTTATGTATAGCATGGCAAATATGTAGCATTAACGTGAACTAGAACAACCCCTCGTTTAAGTTATTATCAGTGCCTGACAATTCAGCCGAGGTCATTAAATCGTTAAAAACACTGCATGAAGCGGTTTTATGCTTAAAACATCAGTGTCTCTTCAACGAACATTTGCCGAGCGTCAGCGAGCCAGCTGGATGGAGTGGAGCTGCTAAGGTGACGCAGCTAAAATAAAGCAAGCGGGTGCAACGATAATATTGGATGTAACTTGCCGTAATTAACAAAAACATGAGCCTTATTTGACAGCAGCACTAATTGAACTATTTGATCATATGCATTAGATATACATACCGTGACCGGAATGCACTTACAAATCGCGCTGTTAAAAACATTTAACTCTTTCCAGACTGAGCATGGAGACAAACAAGCCGTTTACAGAAGCAGCTGCCTGTCAGCGTGTACGGAATGAAGTCAAAACGGTCTCGGTTTTAAGACCGGCAGTCTGCCTGTGCCATTCCACCCTAATCCGGACTGCAAATTACATGTTAATATTATATCCACCATTTACAATCCTTCCTTTAAGGTCTGTTCTGCTTTTAACAGCTCAAAGCTATTACTCTCTGTAGCTTTCGAGTCCGTTGTAGGCTACAGGTAAATTTTGCAGTTGTTTTAGTTAACTTTGCAGAGCATTTTATTGTCGGGAATGGTCCTGGGCTGGGTTTTCCTATAACGATTGAACTTAGCACTCAAGAGCGCTTTCTACAAGGTAAAACGATCGCTCGCAGCTGGGTTTTAAGTGCTACTAACGAGTCGCTATCCCTTTGTTGAGTGCTGAAATGTCACTTACTGAATGACTCGTAATTGTAGCAGAAGCTTGTTTAGGCTAATGATCTTCAGCCGATGTGCACTAATATTTTTTTAAATATTATTAATAATTTTTCAATGACTTATTAAATTTTTAATAATTTGTGCATCATGAAATATTATTTTTTCATATTTAGTTAGGACTCGTCCCACTGCGCAATGCCTTCTGCATTTTATAATATAGTTTAGATTTTTCTTTTTATTTGTTGTTTATTATCTATGTTTATTTATTATTAAGGATTATTGCATTGTACCGTAAATATTTATTTGGTTTCTTTAATCAGATGCCATACCCTTCAAAAAAATATTTTTTTACTGTAGCCTAGATGAATTATAGCAGCAATTGGTAGGAACCATTTATCAATTTGCTAGTACCAACTTTTACCAAAATTGTACCAAATACGTTTTCCTTCTTAATTAATTTATGTTTAGTCATTTAAATTTCATTTCTTGTTTGAATTTTAAATATATTATATTAAAGTAATTTAAACAAATAAACAAAGAAAAAAACCCAATAAATAAATATAGCCTACATTTAAAACATTACATTATCGTTATTGCAGGAGTGCAATTTGCTGGTTGTCCTGCAGGTGACCTTGTAACACTGCTGTCTTACGATGCACTTATAAATTAACGATTATTCCAGAGCACTCGTAGATCTACGATGATTTTCGAGTGCTACTTAAGCTACAAAGCTTTTGGGAAACGGCCCATAATTCTAAGATGAATTTTAAGATTGTTTTTACGATCTACTTAGTGATGCTTTTGGAAAAACCCAGCCCTGCTCGTTTGGAATTTGCCTGGCGCACAGCTCTAGTCAGAAAGATTAAAAGGCGGGCTTTGTTTTAAAAAAATGTAATGCATTTCTATATATTACAATAATGAACAAGTCACCCATTTATCAAGTATCGATTCATTATTTTTACTTAATCCTTTTTGCTTTTTACAAAAATTAGAATAGGCACGCATATTCTGCATTTAGCCAAAATTATGACTGTGGCATGAAGAAACTTTCCTATTTTAGTGAAAAATAAATAAGTTATTTTGCTATTATGACGTAGCATATATTGATGATTTTTAATAACAAATATGACCGTTTTAAACAAAACAAGTACACTGATAAAAATAATATTTGCATCATTTTTACATACACTTTTTTAAAGTAAGTTTTACATTGAATTTAAGCCTTTGACATTTAAGCAATTGCAATGTTTAAGTAAGTTTTACATGGAAAAGCAATTAGGCCTACTAAAAATTCCATGTCAAATTTACTTTAAAAAGTGGATGCAAAAATGATGCACTATATTTTTAAGTTAATACAGCCTATTATTTTTTTATAATTATTTAATTTCCTTCTCACAAATTTTACATGATAAATCTAGAATTACTCACATTTTTGCATTATTTGTACTCAAAAATAGTTTTTGTTTTAACCTATTTTTTTATATAATTGACTAATTTTATTTAGTTAAATTTACTAAGCCACAAAACATTTTTTACAGTGTAAAATAAGAAAAACGAAGTAGGTAAAACCGCATACCCAGCTAGACACTCAAATCCAGCTAGGCACTTAAATTGAGTCAAAACAGTCTTGGCTTTTAGACCCGCAGTCTGCAATCCACCCTAACCCGGACTGCAGGTGACACGTTAAAATTATTCCACCCGTTACATCAAATCAGTAGTGGTTCAAGCATATGTGCCGGACCCCCCCCTCCCCTTCATTGTCCCCCAACCCTACCACCAGTGAATAAATAAATACATTAAATAAAAACAAGCACTTTAAACAAAAAGCACACAGAATTCTTTTTTTGGTTTTTAACTGTATTCTTAACACTAAAGTTAATTAAGGGTTAATCCCTAGTCCTCCCCTCGCGAGTTGTTTTTTGTTCAGGGCCTAAATGTGCATTGAAATATAGTTGAATGTATTTCATAAAACTAATAAAAGATATACAATTATAAATTATTGTTGAATTATCCCTTTTTCCAAGTATGTCATTATGCACAATGTATCAAACTTTGAAAATGAAACAAAAACAATAACTTAAAAGTCCTTTTAAAAGCAGTAGTTATTAATGACATAACTGTATATACTGTACATTGTATATTTTGCACGTTTCTCATCCTCTTTTTAATCCTGCTTGACTGAAGGCTTCCGTTAGAACGTTTCTCGTTTGTCGTAAGGTTTTTGTACATTAAAGCTGTTGAGTTTCTCCCGTGGACTTTTCCCCCTCGCGCTCGGGCACGCTGTCTGCACGCTGTATATGAACTTGAACGCACCGCCTAAAGTCGAGGGCAGGGCGCACACTTCTAGTTCTAAACAGGTTAACTGAAAGCACAATGACATTAAATGAGCTGACGCCTATTTCGTTTTTTTTTTTTTCGCAGACGCGCACAGCTCCAGTCAGGACATATTAGCCAGTTTTGTATATCAGTAGGTTCCAAACTATTGCAACCCCATACGTATTTACAAGACCTACATTTTTTTATAGAAATATAGGGGAAAAACACATTTGTTCCCTTTTAGTAGTTTTTTAACAAGTTTACTTAAATAATATTAAAATATAGGGCTGCACAATTATGGCAAAATCATAATTGTTTAGGCTACTGTATTTTTTGCACTGAATTGGAAATGATATATTAGAAAAATACAATGAATTTTCAAGGCTGCAGAGAACAGTATAGCAGATATGGCTACTGAGGATTTAATTATATTATTTTATTACACTGCTCTCTGGAATGCTTGATTCTGATTGGTCAGTTGAGACATTTGCAGGTTCGTTATTTTCAAATAATAACCGCTCCAAATTAATAACGCATAGCCGGACTACTTGCACGAGTAAAATCGCTCCGCGCCAATAAAGATCAATAAGATCTTTATCTGTTTGGCGCCATCTTGTGACAAACACTGGACAACCACGACAAGACACAGACAGCTTACTGAGACTGAACTTGACAAAATAGAGCATGACAGCTACGAAGCCAACACACAAAAAAATACAGAATGGGCATTAAAACTTCTCAAAGACTGGCTAAAAGAGAAAAAATGGAGACAGACAAGTATGAAGCAGAGGATCTTAATAAGGTATTACGATCATTTTATGCATCTGTGCAAAGTTTCGCGGAAGGATAAAAATGTTAATTTAAAACAAATATGCCAATAAAATGTTTCAAATTCATATTCATGTCCAGTTTTTTTTCTTATGTGGCAAGTAGCCGTGTAATAAGCGGGATAATGTAGAGGCAGCCAGTAGTTATTGGGAAATAAGCCCCGACAGTGTGATTCGCGTCGGGTCCTGATCACACTGTCGGGGCTTATTTCCCAATAACTACCGGCTGTCTCTACATTATCCCTTACTTAATAGTCAGCGAGTCCCACTCCGGCCCTCATTTTGAGTGTCTAGCTGGGTGCACATTTTTAACGACTTTCTTTTTCCTATTTTGGTAAAAAATTAACAAGTTCTATTATTATGTAGCATACATTGATTTTTTTTATAACAAATATGACTGACTTATTCATTGGCAAATGCAGAACAATGAGGAGAAAGCAAAGGTAGGCAACACGCCTTTCTCCCTTATATGATTAAAGGCTTAAATGTCATTTTTAAAACGAAAGCACATGCTTGTCAAATTTATGCTGGCTGGATAAATGAAGAATCAACAATATCTTAATTTTTTTTTCGATTTATTTGTTCGTATTCATTGACCCTTTTTTTTTTTTGTGCCAATTAGCACGATTTTCTTTTTCCTGTCACTCAGCACGAATTTCTATAGCCTATATTGTTTTCCATGAACAAAAATACATATATCAAATACTGCCTGACGAAATTTTGTGACCGAGCCAGCATAAATTTGACAAGCTTAAACAGTCCGCTTTCGGTTTAAATTTGTTTTTAAATTAAATACATTTTAAAATTACATTTAGCTTATGTTCCCCATGATTAATCTTCTCATCGCAAGGTAGAGGCGTGTCGCCTATGTTCTACATGTTCCTTGTTGTTCTGCATTTGCCAATAAATAAATAAATAGGCTACTTAGTTTGTTTAAAACTGTCATATTTGCTAGATAATAATAGCAAAATAACTTATTTATTTATCACTAAAGGAAGGTTCCTTCAACGCCACAGTCATAATTTTGATTAAATTCAGAATATGCCTGCCTATTCTACTTTTTGTAAAATGCAAAAGGGATTAAGTTGAAAATAATTAATCAATACTTGATAAATGGATAGCCTAATCAGTCCTGACTAGAGCTGTGTGCCAGGCACATTCCAAACGAACAGGGCTGGGTTTCCCGATAACGATTAAACTTAGCACTTAAGAGCGCATTCTACGAGCTACTTAACGAACATTCGTTGTTCATTTACGTGCGTTTCCCAAAGATGCACGTATAACGATCGCTCGCAACTGGGTAATGCAATAATCCTTAATAATAAATAAACATAGATAATAGGGGTGGCACGGTTCACAAAACCCTCGGTTCGGTTCGTATCACGGTTCTATGGTCACGGTTCACGGTTCAGTACGGTTCTTGTTGTTATTTTTTCTTTAAATTTTTAACACTCCAGAAATGTATTATCTTATTAATGTATTAATTATCCATAATTTAGGATACAGTATTAAAAAAAGTTATATCATGTAATCATGCACAAACTGAATTTGACTTTAAGCACATTATTGGGACCATCTCTGAGGAAAGCCAGATGAGATTTTGATAGAGCAAGAGGGAAGACATTGATGATTTCAACATGCTTTTCATTTAATTGGCAAAAAAGAGAATGTGTATTGCCATCTACATAAACTTTACGTGCATTTTTAGCACACAAAGATAACTTGCATTTATTAAAATGCCGACTTCAGTGTAGCTCTTAGATTTATCACTGAGAGGCTGCTTTAATACTGAGAGTTTATGTGGACGAGAGAGAAACATAACGTTTACACCTGTAATATTAAAATCTCTTTAAGTCTCTTTTGTCCACTTTTGATTACTTTGAGGGGCAATTTCTGAAATAAGATCGCGCAACTTTCACACGCTAGCAAAATGAAACTACGCGGAAATCAGCCGCTTTAATTTTATCAATGAAAGGCTAAAAATAGCGCTGAATATGAAAAGACGCAAAACATTGTTGTCAGTACCTCAGATTAGATAAATGGTCGGAGAGAAGGCGATCTCCTGTGGCTATTGGAGCATATTCAACCCATAGACTGCAGTTCTATCTATTGTTTTATTTCCTCTGTCATCATAAGTAACATGAAATAAAAATGTGTTTCCACACACCAAACTTATACGACGCTGGCGCATCCTCCAACTGCGGGCAGACTTCCATTTCTCTCCCACTTGCCATTTCTACACGTAACATAACCCGCAGTACTTATACTCCAAACCAGTCACCTCTTCTTTCGCGCGAAAGGGAAACACGCTATCTGAGGTCACATACAGGGCATGAGACTACATTGCGCATGCCATGAACCGTTGAACCGTGCGGTACACACGCGCTCCGAACCGAGACAAGCGAACCGAACGGTTCGGATTTTTTTCATGGACCGTGCCACCCCTAATAGATAATAAACAACAAATAAAAAGAAAAATCTAAACTATATTATAAAATGCAGAAGGCATTGCGCAGTGGGACGAGTCCTAACTAAATATGAAAAAAGAATATTTCATGATGCACAAATTATTAAAACATGTAATAAGTCATTGAAAAATAATTAATAATATTTAAAAAAATATTAGTGCACATCGGCTGAAGATCATTAGCCTAAACAAGCTTCTGCTACAATTACGAGTCATTCAGTAAGTGACATTTCAGCACTCGACAAAGGGATAGCGACTCGTTAGTAGCACTTAAAACCCAGCTGTGAGCGATCGTTTTACCTTGTAGAAAGCGCTCTTGAGTGCTAAGTTCAATCGTTATAGGAAAACCCAGCCCAGGACCATTTCCGACAATAAAATGCTCTGCAAAGTTAACTAAAACAACTGCAAAATTTACCTGTAGCCTACAACGGACGCTTAGCTTTGAGCTGTTAAAAGCAGAACAGACCTTAAAGGAAGGATTGTAAATGGTGGATATAATATTAACATGTAATTTGCAGTCCGGATTAGGGTGGAATGGCACAGGCAGACTGCCGGTCTTAAAACCGAGACCGTTTTGACTTCATTCCGTACACGCTGACAGGCAGCTGCTTCTGTAAACGGCTTGTTTGTCTCCATGCTCAGTCTGGAAAGAGTTAAATGTTTCTAATAACAGCGCGATTTGTAAGTGCATTCCGGTCACGGTATGTATATCTAATGCATATGATCAAATAGTTCAATTAGTGCTGCTGTCAAATAAGGCTCATGTTTTTGTTAATTACGGCAAGTTACATCCAATATTATCGTTGCACCCGCTTGCTTTATTTTAGCTGCGTCACCTTAGCAGCTCCACTCCATCCAGCTGGCTCGCTGACGCTCGGCAAATGTTCGTTGAAGAGACACTGATGTTTTAAGCATAAAACCGCTTCATGCAGTGTTTTTAACGATTTAATGACCTCGGCTGAATTGTCAGGCACTGATAATAACTTAAACGATGGGTTGTTCTAGTTCACGTTAATGCTACATATTTGCCATGCTATACATAAATGCTTTAATATCATTAATATAATATCGATAACGCGGTCTGGCCGCCTTTCAGCGCTGTAACACCGGCAACGGTAAATGGCAGTGAGCCCAGCTTTTATTTTGAAAAGAGCTTATTGAGGGGGCGTGGCATTACTTTGAAGCAATACCCCTGATTGGCTGACTACACGCGTGGATCGTAGTGACAAACTCTGCGGAAAGATAGTGCCAAAAAGATCTGTAGACTTGTGCAGAAGGATTCGTGAATGCCCTGTGATTTGCAAACACAGATTCAACACTTGCATGCTAAACTTTGCACAGAATGTGTAAGAATGTCTTTTTACAATGGTTGGAAAATACAAGTTAGACTGTGTTTGTTTGCAAATTGTGAGGAGGGCATTTGTAGATTTTTTTAATGGAAAACAGCGAAACAGTTGTGCCAAAATTCTGAAAACAAATGCAACACAATCTACAAACAAATAATGACCCTCATGCGCAGACAAATCACTTTGCATTCATTTAAATTCTGTTTGTCAAGTACAAGTCGATGATTTCTATTTGTGAATCATAAAGAGTTGGTTTGCGGATTTTAAATCTATTTGTAAATCGCATTTTATATTTGTATGTCATGAAGAGTCTGTTCGTGGATTTTTATATATTTGTAGATCTCGTTTTACATTTGTGGATCATGAGGAGTTTGTTTGCAGATTTGGAACCTATTTGCAGATTTGTTTCGTGTTTACAAATTGTAGTCTCTTCATTTTCAACGATTATGGCATTATTTTGTCACCAAAGCGAAACAATAGTGTCAGAATTCTGAAAACAAATGTGACACAATCTACAAATAGAAAATGATATTCATCTGCAAAGAAGTCACTTTACATTCATTCAAATTCTGGTTTTCAAGTACAAGTCACTGATTTCTTTTTGTAAATCATGCTTTATATTTGTGGATCACAAAGACGATTCGTAGATCTTGTTTTACATTTGCGGATCACAAGTACTGTGTTTGTGGATTTTTAATCTATTTGTAGATTGCGTTTTGTATTTACAAGTTGTAATATCTATTTGTGACTTTTACTCTGTCCATTTTCAATAATATTGGCATGAAATTACCCCCATAAAACTTACTATGGGGTAATTTAATAGTAGATTAGCAAGCTTATTGGCTGCATGGAAGGGCCATTTAGATATGCAAATGACTGGCAAAACTTTTGGATACTTTTTTCTCAATGAATGGTCTAAATATCAAATTAAAATCAATAAAATGTCATCACCTCAATAATTGATTTGTGTTTTATGAATCTATTTTGATCTGGTCACAAACTATTTCAATTATAATTGTAACAGAATACACTCATGTTTTGTCTGTTATATACATATTCATTGCTCCACACATTAGTTTCATTGGTTACATTTCTCTTTTGGTTGGACTTTGACTCTGTTTTGAAATTGTTGTCATGTGTGTGTTCTCTTGCATGTACTTTTGAGTATGCTGTGGATTGTCTTTTAATGAATAAAAAACTTTTTTTTCTGTGCACATACCATATTTTTTGTCTACAGTGTTTATGAAGCAGTAGTATTGTATTAATTTTGTTCCTCATATATTTCTTTTGCAGACACACACGTGCGCAGCAGCTGTTATGGAGCTATTAAAAGAGGTTTGTGTTTTCGACCCTTGCAGCGAGCTGTTACTAAATCCCAGTGTTGTTGTGCCAGCCCTGAATTTGCCTTCGGTGAGCCGTGCCGTCCCTGCCCTGCCAGAAACTCAGGTGCACTCAGTTATGCCTATACTATAATAATTAACACATGAGGCCAGATTTACTAACAGCTTGCGACAGCGCACACCACCATTTTGGTGTTAAATAACGACTGTCTGGATTTGCTTAAGACGCGCAGTGGATAATTAGCTCTGAAAAGGTGTGGTTTAGTTATTTTTGCGACTACTCTTATTGCATATGCATTTCTAGGAGTTCCCTTATTTAAATGATCTACACAACGCAATTTTCATCTGAGATGTCCGTGGTGCTGAACTTAAGATCAGCTCTGCTTATTTCAACCCTGAACTAATTTGCGCTGCTCTTAGTAGATTGCGTTGGTCATTATGGAAATCAGCTGTTGCGCCTGTGTTATATAATTTGCGCTTTTTTAATAAATAACCTGCAGATATTATCACTCCCATCGGCGCTTTTTGGAATTGCGCTCTCACGCTAATTTGCCCAGTTTAGTAAATCTGGCCTATGATGTGTTCTTGCTGTCTTTTAACCTGAAAAGCTGTACTCATGGCTACCGTTATACTGTTCTGTCAATCAGTGACCATACGCAGAAACACACCACAAATACTCGCAACTGACCCTAATGCAGTAACACACCGCAACTCAACCAAACAAAGAAATGCACTGCAACTACTCACAACTCATACTAATGCAGAAGTGCATCACAAATACTCACAACTCATCCAATCAAAGAAATGGGCTGCAAATACTTGCAACTCAACCAATTGCAGAAAAATTCACAAGCAGTGGCGCCCCCTTAAAGTTGGCCAGAGAAAAAAGCTACTTTAACATGTTAACAAAAAGTTAAATATATAGTGCAAATGAATACAAAATAAAATCATTTAATTGTACTATTTCACTGTTACTCGTATTATAATTTATAAAAAAATTCAAACATAAAAATTTGATTTTGTTGTGTGTGTGTGTCATGTGTGTGTGTCTGGGGCGCCACCCAAATAAGTGTGTATGTAGGTCAGTAAACTTGTTAAAAGCATGTGGCTTGAGGCTGAGCTCTAATTGGCTGGTTTCAGATCCGCATTAGGGTGCAGCACTGTGCGCCCCAAACCCACCCACTTACGTTGTAAGTGAATCAATATTTTTTTTCATGTTTTTGACCTTGCATCGTTCTCAGAGTCTCATAACCGCATTGCAGATTGTCATGTTTCTGCTAGTTACAGTGCTGATCAGTGGAAGCTAGTGAATTATGTCAGGATGAAAGAAAATCCAATTTTATCCTTACAAAATCACCCTTTACAAGGCTTCACATAGATCAGCTGCACTGTGTGCTAATAGGTTTGTGCATTGCTGCTGAAGTTAAACACTAAAGTGTAATGGAAGTGCGCAAGATCATTCTCCACAACAAAAATAAAACTGTAACAAGATGTTGTCTGTCTGAGGTAAAGACACAAAATCTAATGACAATAGAGTCTGCATTATTCTGCTTTCATGCATTTATTACTCAAGATGAGTTTAGTTCAATTCAGATTTTTACTCTTTTGTTGCTATTTTAATTGCAATAGTATTTTGTGATATTATTTTTGTTATATTATTTGCTGTTCAGCACAAAGTTTGCATGTTTTATTGTCCTCGCTGTGACTGCGAGATAAAAGCATTCATTAATCTGCTTTATGTGATGTTAAACATGTAAAGTGTGTGTTTGAATAATTATCTTAATTAATTAGTTCATTACTGATAATAAACTCAAATTCTAGCCTGGCTAACACCAGATCAGTCTCATAGAGAATGAGACATGGTCTTGGAACCATATGCTAATTTTTTCGTATTTGAGGCGTGGTTTACAAATGCCCAGAGCGACTTATTGACCGCTACGAATGTCTATGAAATGCGACTGTATGTAGCTCATAGCCAATCGTTTCAATTATACCAGATGACGTATGTAGAGCGACATAAATTCAAGCGTCAACAACTTTTATCAGTACGTCTGCACACAGCTGAAAGCTGTGCAACTAAACCGGTAGCTGTATATTGATATTGAAAAGCAACACAATTTAGTGGCACTGTGACAACCACAGTACAGGCATAATGACAATATGATATTCATAAATACCACTTACCATTTATAAGTTAATTGGACTTCGTCGACGACGATGCCTAGCAGGTTGGTCCTATAAAACTCTGTGGCTATCATGTCTTTCCATTTCCAAACATCCTTCTTGGATACACCAAAAGTTGCTCTTTTTTAAATAAACTTGCGTTTATAACTACTTAGATCACTATCTAAGGCTGCATTAAAAAGTAACTTTGCGTCTGTTGCCAAGTTGGATAAACAAAACTGCTTTGGTGTGTCCCATAGACGTCGTCATCGTCTTGCTGCCTCTCCCCGTTCTGTGATTGGTTCCCTATTTCAGGGGAAAATTGGTTTCATGGTTCCCATGCTAGACTTGCAGCGTGGATAAATTTGCATGTAAGGCAGCATGGGGAAACCCAGGCTACTCAAATTCACAGATTCATAGTACATTTATTTCATGCTTTAACAGTTCATTTTAGCTGATACATCGTCACTTGATAAATGGTTATTTACAGTCCTGCATTACTATAGTAAAAGTTTGATTTTGAGTTTGTTTGCGCCCCCCCCCCCTAAATTTTTTTTAGAACCAGCCGCCACTGGCCACAACTACTTGAAACTCAACAAAACAAGGAAATGCAGTACAACTACTCACAACTCACAGTAACGCAGTAGTGCGCCAAAAGCATGCGCAACTCATCCAAACAAAGAAATGCGCCACAAATTCTTGCAACTCAACCAAACGTAGAATCAAGTCACAACTACTTAAAACTCAACCAAACAAAGAAATGGGCTGCAAATACTTGCAAACTCAAACAAAAACGCAGAAACACACCACAAATACTCGCAACTCAACCAAACGCAGAAACACACCACAAATACTCGCAACTCAACCAAACGCAGAAACACACCACAAATACTCGCAACTCAACCAAACGCAGAAACACACCACAAATACTTGCAACTCAACCAAATACAGAAACACACCACACATTCTTGCAACTTAATCAAGACTCAACCAAACAAAGAAATTAACTGCAACTACTCGCAACTTAACCAATGTAGAAACAAGTTACAAGAACTTGAAACTCAACCAAACAAAGAATTGTGTTGCAAACTACTCATAGCTTAACCTAACACAGAAACAAGCCGCAACTACTCGCAACCTAAGCAAGACTCAACCAAACAAAGAAATGCACCGCAAATACTCAACCAAACAAAAAAATGCTCAACAAATTTGCAGCTTGACCAAACGCAGAGACGCATGGCAAGTGATCATTTTCAGTGTATTATTGAAATGTTTATTCTTTTCTTTTGGTGTTCCAGCTGAGTTTCAAGCATTGTGTGCGGCTGGTGTTGGATTTTCTGCTGATGGAACAGGTAATTCTGATGTGCTTCACAAACAGTACTGATCAAAACATGATTTATTTTATTTAACTGTATATTTCACATATCAGCATTGCTACAGTGGGGGGTAAAATTATTTGATCCTTTGCTAATATTGTGTACGTTTGCCACTGACAAAGAAATGATTTTAATTTTAGTGGTATGTTTATGTGAACAATGAGGTGTAGGTAATAAAGTGATCACTGACCACGTCATTAACTATTATAGACTTGAAAGGTAATGATGATTCAGAATGACTAAACACAGATCTGTACAAGAGGTGCCAGTGTATTTTTTTTACAATATTGTACATGTATTTTACTCATAAAACGTTTTATATTTGAAGAGTCATGATATGTGTTTGTGAAACAGATATTAATGAGTGTATTCTGGATCCTGATGTCTGCTCTAATGGACGGTGTGAAAATCTCAGAGGAAGCTTTCGCTGTGTTTGTAACACAGGATATGAAAGCGATCCGAATGGAAAGAGCTGTCTGGGTTAGTAGATATTGCAAAGAATTCATCATTTAAAATCAACTCAACATATTTATTAAAGTACCTGCATTTTGTTTTATGAAATTATGAAACAATACTTGTCAAGAAAGATTTATTTATTTATTTTAGAATAGGTAGAAGTTTGTCTACAGTCAGTGTCAGTTTGTCAAGTATATTTGTAAAAGATGAGTTTTTAGTTGTTTTTTGAATGAAGCGAGAGATGTTGCTGATCGGACTCCTATAGGAAGATCATTCCACCAGCAGGGAGTATTAAAGGAAAATGAGCGGGTATGTGATTTAGTGCCCTTATGTGAAGGTGCCGCTTCTTTGTTGAACGTAATGGTCTAGATGGGGTGTAGGAATTCAGGAAGGTGTGAAAGTATGCCGGTGCTGTGCCAGTGAAAGATCTGTAAGTGAGTAGTAGTGACTTATACATGACACGCACTTCAATAGGTAGAGATGAAGAGCGGCGTTACATGAGCCCTATTAAGAGTCATTGGAAAGAGTCAAGGAAACAGAAAAACAAGGCTACTTGGATAGAGTGCACACTTACTACTAATGTGTTCACAGGATAACTAATTGTTTGTACCCAGTTCAGTTTGCTGTAGTCTTCTGGTCACACATGATGTTTGATGTGAATTGTCTCTGTTAACAGATATTGATGAATGTGTTGTGAACAGTCGTCTGTGTGATAACGGTCTTTGCCGAAATGTTCCTGGCAGTTATAGCTGCTCTTGTCCCTCTGGGTTCACCTTCAGACATGATACAGAGACGTGTGAGGGTGAGATATGACATCTTTACACATCATACAACACACAGACTCTCTCTCATGTTCACTAAGACTGAAAACATGCTGTAAACACTTTGTGTTGTCAGTACTGGGGGCAGAAATGTCTGAGCAGATGTCTGTTAATGTCAGGTGCAGTGGTAGAAAATGTAATGTTTGGTCTATATAACAACAAAGCTTGAAGTAGGGTCTCATCATGAACTCTCTGCTTGTTTTGTGTTAAGATGTGAATGAGTGTGTGAGGTCTCCATGTGTTAATGGCGTTTGTAAGAACAGTGCTGGATCTTTCACCTGTCAGTGCTCACTGGGAAGTAA
This sequence comes from Paramisgurnus dabryanus, assembly GCF_030506205.2. Lineage (NCBI taxonomy): Eukaryota > Metazoa > Chordata > Actinopteri > Cypriniformes > Cobitidae > Paramisgurnus > Paramisgurnus dabryanus. The sequence continues at coordinate 36,297,741 of NC_133347.1, forward strand.
ACTGGACTCAACAGGACTCATATGTGTCGGTAAACACTCCTTCATGTCTCGCCCCCTTAACATCAATTCAAATTCATTCTTTTTAATGTTTTTTATTTTTATTTTCTTGTCATGTCTGCGTGTTGACTATACAATGTTTTTTACACATTTAATGTTTTTATACTATAAGAAACCATTGCTATTCCTCTGGGTTTTCACAGACACTATGAAGGGCTCTTGCTGGTTAACTCTCCAGGACGGTCATTGTGAAGTCAATGTTAATGCAGACACGCTGAGATCTGAATGTTGTGCTACACTGGGATCGGCCTGGGGCAGTCCATGTGAACCATGCCAAACGGGTATGACAAACATTGCTGCTTATTATTACACCTACACGAGTTTCAACACCAATTCTACTTTACTATACTAAAATAAATTTTATATACATTTATTACACGGCTCTCTAAAATGCTTTATTCTGATTGGCCAGTCGCGACATTCCAAGGTATGTTATTCTGAGATAACAACCGTTCAGAACTAATAACACATAGTGTGGCCATTCGTGCCAGTTCCGCCCGAAAACATCCCGAACATGTTTTCGGATGCGTTCTCCAGAAGTCGCATTGGTCGACCACATACGCCATTAAAGTTTAATATTTCGGGTTCAATTTTAGAAACGCAACTGTTACATTTCAAGGTAAGAATGAAACTACAATGATTGTATGTCTTAAAATAAATAAATCCTACATTTCTAATGTATTTTAACTTAAATGCGATAACCTCAATGACGTATGCGGTCGAGCAACGCAACTTCCGGAGAACGCACCTGAAAACATGTTCAGGACGTGTCCGGCGGAACTGGCACGAATGGCCACCCTAATAACACATAGTAACCCACAATGCTGCAAATAATTTTGACAGGTACAGTTTAATATATGACATTATATTTACAACTGATTAAATCAAATGATGCCAGATACCTTAATGAGGTACTATAGTTTGGACCTCTTATTCTAACCAGGTTCTGTAAAATATCCTGATCCGTGCATGACACTTTTCCCAACAGGACATACAAAACTCTTATGTCATAGTGGGCATTCGTTCCAAAAAGTGTCATTCCATGATGTCTCGGATACCAATGTAACATCTGTTCCTTGTGATAGGGAATGAGACGCTCTGTCTCATTGCTAAAGGTGTCACGATTTCGATTTTAAATCGAAATCAATCGAAATTAAGTCAGAACCTTCGAATTAAAAAAGGGGATCGTCGATGCTGCCACGTCCCCATGTCACGTTTGGTCGGCTTGCCAAGTGGGGAAAAAAGCTCTCAGATATTTATATTTTAAACACGAGGGATGTATTGCTACAACTCCTTGTAATGCATATCTTAAACAGGATTACTACCCAGTGATCTGACTTCGGACAGAGCGCAGCTCTCTGCACGTGCGTGAGAATGAGGCGCCAAGATGCAGCGGATTATATTTTAAACAAAAGTGATGGTTTGCCTCAGCTCGCATGAAACGCATAAAACTGAACAAATACGTAAGGATTACTACTTTAGTTTATGTTTAGACTTTGGACAGATGCGAGAGCGCGTGCACGTGAGATGGAGAGAAGCGCAGCTGCTTATGACACGTCGGATTTATTTTTAGATGCTAGGAGTCCAAGACCCGCGCATTAAGTCCATGTGGGTGCAAGAAGGAATCCTCTCTCTACAAGCTCTCTCACGTAAAGTGAAGCCCACAAACCCCCATGCGAGGAAAAGCATGCAATGTGCATGTTAATGTGAAACTATAATAGTAATAATAATAAATATTAAAGGCATAGCATTTTTTGTCTTTAAATCGAATCGTGCCCTTAGAATCGAAATGTAATCGAATCGAGGATTTGGAGAATCGTGACACCGCTACTGTAACGACACAAATAAGGGGAAGGAAGCAAGCGCAGACGATCAACACAGATTTATTGTAAATGATGGTATGAACAGAGAAACAACAGAACATGTGACAGAGTCCAGGATGATGGCGATGGTGATCGAAGGTCTACGGTGGCTGAAGAGTGATGAAACGTGAAGTCGGTGATGAGTGTGATAAAGGCCAATGGACGAAACCAGGAACGGACCCAACACTCACACGGAGACGACAAACACGAACACTGATCCAATGTACACGAAGACGAGAGACGATAATCCAAGTGGTACTGCTGGAACATGAAATGAGGATCTGACAACAGGAAGAGAACTGAGTGAGTATATGTAGCAGATGGGTAATGAGGACCAGCTGGAACGAGGCAATCATACACAGGTGACAACACTTAATCAAACGAGCACATGGCAGAGGTGAGTGAACAAACAAACACACACACACACGACACGGAGGAAACAGAGGATTTCCTATCGTGACAGTACCCCCTCCCCTAGGAACGCCCCTTGGCGTTCCCAGCCTGCTTTACCTGAAGATTGTAATCATCAATAAGGCGGTGATCCAGTATGTCCCGAGCTGGAACCCACCTTCTCTCCTCCGGACCGTAACCTTCCCAATCCACCAAGTACTGAAAACCGCTTCCCCTCCGTCTAGAGTCCAGAATACGATTAACCAAATATGTGGTTTCCCCATTAACGATACGAGGCGGTGGGGGAACCGGGGCAGGCGGATTAAGACGGGAAAAAATCACCGGTTTAATTTTTGACACATGAAAGACGGGATGAACCCTCCTGTACGCCGGTGGAAGGCTAAGACGCACTGTTACCGGATTAATGATTTTGGTAACAGAAAACGGGCCAATAAATTTGGGAGCAAGCTTATTCTAAACGGAACGCATCGGAATGTTCTGGGTTGAAAGCCACACTCTTTGACCGACGACGTATCGGGGAGGCTTCGACCGGTGGCGATCGGCCTTAGCCTTGGTGCGCGACCTTGCCTGGAGCAGAGCTCTATGAGCTCTGGTCCAGGTGCGGTGACACCTCTGGACTAGTGCGTTTGCGGAGGGGACCGACACCTCGGATTCAGTACTGACAAAATTAGGTGGTTGGTACCCTAAACTACACTTAAATGGAGACATGCCCGTAGATGACACCGACAGAGAATTGTGTGCGTACTCCACAATTGAGAGTTGTTGACACCAGGACGAAGGATTGTTGGAAACCAAACACCGCAATGCCCTTTCGACATCCTGATTGGCTCGCTCGGTTTGACCATTGCTCTGGGGATGGAACCCAGATGAAAGACTAACAGTCGCCCCTAACGATTTACAAAATTCTCGCCAAAATTTGGACACAAATTGGGGACCCCTGTCAGAAACCACGTCTGTCGGAAGGCCATGTATACGGAAGACGTGGTCAATGACAGTTACCGCTGTTTCCTTGGCTGATGGCAATTTGGGCAAGGGAATGAAATGAGCCGCCTTCGAGAACCGGTCCACTACGGTTAAAATCACCGTATTACCCTTAGAGGGTGGGAGGGCGGTAATGAAATCTAGCGAGATGTGGGACCAGGGTCTCGAAGGGACAGACAGCGGTAAGAGTAACCCATCTGGAGGTCGATTGGAAGTCTTACCAACAGCACAAACCGAGCAAGCCAAGACGAAATCGTGGACATCACGAGCCATACCAGGCCACCAAAATCGTTGCTTGACTAGAAATTTAGTTCTACTAACCCCTGGGTGACAAGCAACACTGGAACAATGACCCCACTGGAGAACGTCTGACCGTAACCCCTCCGGCACAAATAAACGGTTCGGTGGGCAACGAGCCGGGGGCGTTACCCCTTCTAAGGCAGTCAAAACCTTCGATTCGACCTCCCATCTGAGCGCAGAGATAATGATGGTCTCCGGTAAAATGGGCTCGGGAGTAGCAGTACGATCGGAACGCTCAAAAAGACGGGATAAAGCATCGGGTTTGATGTTTTTGGAACCCGGCCGGTAAGAAAGTGTAAAATCAAAACGACCGAAAAACAATGCCCACCGAGCCTGCCTGGAGTTAAGTCTTTTGGCAGTTCTAATGTATTCGAGATTTTTATGGTCCGTCCATACCATGAAAGGTACACCCGACCCTTCAAGCCAGTGACGCCACTCTTCCAGTGCCAATTTGACGGCCAACAACTCCCGATTGCCAATGTCATAGTTAACTTCCGCAGGAGATAAACGATGAGAATAATACGCGCAAAGATGAACCTTTCCGTCTGAGGATGCGCGCTGGGATAACACTGCTCCTACCCCCACCTCTGACGCGTCGACCTCCACTATGAATTGACGTGAGCGATCAGGGGTGACAAGAATAGGAGCTGAAACAAAGCAGCTTTTCAGTTTGGCAAACGCAGCCTCAGCTGCGTCTGACCACCTGAACGTCAAACTAGGGGAGGTCAAAGCGGTCAGAGGTGCGGCTAGTTGGCTGAAATTGCGAATGAAACGCCGATAAAAATTGGCGAACCCCAGAAATCTCTGCAGGGCCTTGCGAGACTCTGGAGATGGCCAATCTACCACAGCCTTAACCTTCTCAGGATCCATGCGAACACCCTCAGTCGAAATGATGTGTCCTAAAAAAGAAACAGACTGTGCATGAAAAACGCATTTCTCCGCCTTGACAAACAATCCATTCTCTAGCAACCGCAGAAGCACTCGTTGTACGTGTTGCACGTGTTCCTGGAGAGACGAAGAAAAAATCAATATGTCATCCAGGTAAACATATATGAACTGATCGACCATGTCTCGCAACACGTCATTAACGAGTGCTTGGAAGACTGCTGGCGAGTTAGATAGCCCGAAAGGCATCACGCAGTACTCAAAATGGCCACGAGGGGTGTTAAAAGCAGTCTTCCATTCGTCCCCCTCCCTAATGCGGACCAAATGATAAGCGTTACGTAAGTCCAATTTAGTGAAGAGAGACGCTCCCTGCAACCTCTCAAAAGCTGAAGACATAAGCGGCAAAGGATAAGTATTCTTTACCGTTATGTTGTTCAACCCTCGGTAGTCAATACAAGGTCGCAAGGATCCGTCCTTCTTACCCACAAAAAAGAACCCCGCCCCCGCTGGAGAAGAGGAAGGGCGAATGAACCCCGTTGCTAGAGAACTGGATATATATTTCTCCATGGCCGCCGTCTCTGGAATAGACAAGGAATATAACTTGCCCTTAGGCGGAGAGGTACCTGGCAATAACTCTATCGCACAGTCATAGGGACGATGAGGAGGAAGAGAATCAGCCCGCGACTTACTGAACACCTCCTTCAGGTCGTGGTACTCTGTGGGCACGTTAGTCAAATCCACTGCTTCCCCCTGAAACACAGACTCAGAAACATTAACACCAGCAGACAAAAGACAAGACAAATGACACTCCTCGCTCCAGCTAACCACAGATCCGAGACGCCAATCAATCCTGGGGTTGTGTCTATGGAGCCAAGTGTGACCGAGAACAATGGGAGTCTGAGGTGAGTCTGTGATGAGGAATGAAATCTTCTCCGTGTGATTACCAGATGTGATGAGTGAAACAGGAATGGTGGTCTGAGTGATGACTGGAAGCTTGTGTCCATCAAGTGCAAAAGGTGCAATGGGGTGTTTGAGGGAGGTGAGAGGAATCTTGATCCTACGTGCGAAGTTGAAATCCATGAAACTACCCTCGGCCCCCGAATCCACCAAAGCGTGCTGATCCAGTGTGTGGGTGGACCACCGTAGTCTCACCGGAAGGAGTGTCGATGTAGATGAGGTCTTCCTGGCAGAGATCCCACCCGATAGTAGCCTCAGATGTACTATCGGGCTTGATCTTTTACTGGGCAGCGCTGGATGCGATGTTCTGGGCTGCCACAGTATAAGCACAGTCCAAGGGATCTCCGCCTGATCCTCTCCTCCCGGGAGAGCCGAGCTCGCCCCACCTGCATGGGTTCCAGATCTTCAGGTGGGCTGACCGCAACCTCTGGCCGCCGAAGCTGAACCTCTGGACTGGTTGTGCGAGTGCTCCTCCCCCTCCGTCTGGCTGCTTGGTCTAGCCGGTTGTCAATCCGGATAGTGAGGTCGATGAGACCATTGAGTGAAGGGGGGAGTTCCACGGCTCGAATCTCCTGTTGGATGCGGTCAGCCAACCCATGCAGGAAATGATCCCACTGCGCCTCTTCGTTCCACTTACACTCCGCCGCCAGGGTGCGGAACTCGATGGAATAATCAGATACGGACCTATCCTCCTGCCGTAGGTCCGCTAGCAGTCCATCGCTTGGAAAGCTCGACCCATCTCATCTATCGCTTTCTCTTGACGATCCATACGACCCACAGTGCGTTGTAAAAATTCCTCCAGATGAGATGGGGAGCGATCGCCTGCTGCTTCCATGATGGTCAGATCCTACTGTAACGACACAAATAAGTGGAGGAAGCAAGCGCAGACGATCAACACAGATTTATTGTAAATGATGGTATGAACAGAGAAACAACAGAACATGTGACAGATGTCTGGCCGCCTCCCTCCCGGCGACGGAGCGGTCGAAGACCCGTCTCATCTCCTCCGAAAGGGCGTGGAACGAAGCACAGCAATGATCTTGATTCTCCCACACGGCCGTCCCCCAGAGGGCAGCCTTCCCCGTGAGTAGGGAGAGAACGAACGCCACCTTCATCTCCTCGGTGGTGAACGTACGGGGCTGCAAGGCGAAGTGCAGAGAACAATGAGAAAGAAAAGATCGACAAAACTTAGGCTCACCCGCATATTTCTCAGGAATGGGGAGGCGTGGCTCGGACTGGGGAGAACCCCCAGTGGCGATCGGCGGTGTGGGAGGCGTGGGGGGCGCAGTGGGCGGCGGTGGATGATGTTGTTGAGCCTGGAGAGCGAGCTCGGAAACCTTCGTCACCATCGCTTGGAAAGCTCGACCCATCTCATCTATCGCTTTCTCTTGACGATCCATACGACCCACAGTGCGTTGTAAAAATTCCTCCAGATGAGATGGGGAGCGATCGCCTGCTGCTTCCATGATGGTCAGATCCTACTGTAACGACACAAATAAGTGGAGGAAGCAAGCGCAGACGATCAACACAGATTTATTGTAAATGATGGTATGAACAGAGAAACAACAGAACATGTGACAGAGTCCAGGATGATGGCGATGGTGATCGAAGGTCTACGGTGGCTGAAGAGTGATGAAACGTGAAGTCGGTGATGAGTGTGATAAAGGCCAATGGACGAAACCAGGAACGGACCCAACACTCACACGGAGACGACAAACACGAACACTGATCCAATGTACACGAAGACGAGAGACGATAATCCAAGTGGTACTGCTGGAACATGAAATGAGGATCTGACAACAGGAAGAGAACTGAGTGAGTATATGTAGCAGATGGGTAATGAGGACCAGCTGGAACGAGGCAATCATACACAGGTGACAACACTTAATCAAACGAGCACATGGCAGAGGTGAGTGAACAAACAAACACACACACACACACACATGACACGGAGGAAACAGAGGATTTCCTACCGTGACACCTACTCATTGCCATAACTCCTTGTATCTGTAAGCGCTCGTTTCACTTTTTTCAAACTAATGTCAAACTCCTGCTATTATATCGTTTTTTATGGTGCCATTTCCTTGTAAGATGGAAAGGCATGTTAAGTTTAATATGATATCTGTTAATAATCATATAATTGACTAATGTTCAGTAGACAAAAACAAATTTGGATACAATTTTATTAGATTACAATCTATTTATAAGGACAATAAAATTTATAGTGCTGGACAAAGATTAATCGTGATTAATCGCATACTAAATAAAAGTTAATTTTTGTATAATATAAGTGTGTGTGCTGTGTGTAGTTATTATGTATATTTAAACACACATACATACATATATACATTTCAGAAATATTATATATATATATATATATATATATATATATATATATATATATATATATATATATATATATATATATATATATTTATTATTTATATATACACATGACAAGTACACACAGCACAAACTTGTATATTACACTAAAAATAACTTTCATTTTGTATGCTATTAATCGCGATTTGTCTTTGCCCAGTACTTAAAATTTCCAATAATACCATATATTCTACTCTATTTACACTATGGGCCAGATTTACTAAACTTTATAAACTTTAGAGTTGTTTGCTAATAATGATTGTACACTGGTCTGTTATGGTGGCGACATCTCCAAGCCCCTAAACATGACACAACACAAAATGAAACTTGATTGGTTCTTTGCGTGTCGTCGGTCATATGGCCTCTTGGGCTGTAAATGACCAATCAAGACAAGTTCAAAACCACCCCAATGACCAAACGCAAGATATGCCACTCACATACCTAATAAAATACATGTTTTATACTCACTGTTTACACACAATTTGATTGTAAGCTTGCCGTACAACTGCTTTGCCAAAACCCACATGATCACAGTGATCTTTCTCTATACAGATCCTGTATGTGAAAAAGGATTTGCTCGACCAAAAGGTTCCATATGTGAAGGTAACAGACTGTACATTCATGAGTTCATTATCACTCCAATCTGTAATTGTATTCATGTTAGCTTTTGTTTATTGTGAGAAATGTCACTTTCTTTAGCCAGCTCTTATATTTGTCTGTATGTGTGTGTGTGTGTGTGTGTGTGTGTGTGTTGAGATGTGAATGAGTGTGAAGTGTTTCCCGGTGTGTGTCGTGATGGTTATTGTATAAACACCCGAGGATCTTTTGAGTGTCGGTGTTCTGATGGTTTGGTGTTAGATGTTACGGGACGTCTCTGTGTGGGTGAGTGACTCTTTATCTTCACATCTGTACCAACAGATTTTGCATCTGTTCTTAGTATTATTACACACTTTTTTTTTAAATACAACTGTTTATAACATGTTGATAAATGAGTACATACAATGCTGATGTGAAATGTTTGTTCAGACATTCGTTCAGAGTCCTGTTACATGACATATGATGAAGACGTGTGTACACAGCCGGTCCCTGGACGTTTTCGTATGGATGTGTGTTGTTGTACGGTGGGTTTGGCCTGGGGTAAAGTCTGTGAGTTATGTCCACAGCCCGGCACAAATTGGTATAGCGCTCTGTGTCCGAGAGGACCGGGATTTGCTAACAAAGGGGAAGTGCTCACCAACAGACCTGTCTATAAAGGTGAATTAAATGAAAAATAAATATCTGCCTTTATAAAGTCAAGTTTATCTAAACAAGAGTTTATTTCCCTCTTCGTCAGACATCAATGAGTGTAAAGTGTTCAGCAGCATCTGTACTTTTGGAAAATGCCGGAATACCGTGGGAAGCTTCCGATGTCGTTGTGACAGTGGGTTTGCGCTGGATATGAATGAACGAAACTGCACGGGTGATGATGTGTGTCTGTAAAGATAAGACAACTCAATAATTTTCCATCATTTAAAAAAGATATATTTCAATACTTGTGTTTGAATTTCCACAGATATTGATGAGTGTATTATTTCCCCTGATGTGTGCGCTCATGGGACGTGTGTGAACACACTGGGCAGTTTTCAATGTGAATGTTTTCCTGGCTATGAGAGTGGATTTATGATGATGAAGAACTGCGTAGGTAAGTCATGCTTCACAGACAGATCAAATCAAAGGCGTAATTTTGATTTTGACATTGGTGGGGAGGTAAATAATGTCATTGTCTTAATCTTAGGTGTTGTATTTATTAATGTTAAACGTATTAAGAACAACAAATATAGAATAGCCTATTTTATTTGTATTTTTTTATGATGCCAGTAAAAAGTCTGACTGGGTAAGTAAAATACTAAACCATGATGATTTCCTCTCAATGTGCTCCAGCAGAAAAATATATATAAAAAATTATACTTATACTTTGGCTAACCAAACACAAACATTAGGGGAAGATTTTGAAAACATTAGGGGATCGTTTGAGAAGCCAAAAATTGTTTGGGTGGTAGCCTGCCTGTATATTCATGCACATTGTGTCTTGTTCAGGCTGAGCTTTGCCGCTTAGTGAATGCAGCCTACTTCAAACATTTAGCGAGTAAAGACAAAACCAATCATAAAGTGGCGTAGGTTAAAGAGGCGGAACTCAAAAAAGGCATAGCCAATCATATTAGCGATGTGAGTTGCAGAGTCTTATTGCAGAGAACGAAATCAGATAACTGTTAGCGATATTTTTACAGAATGAGATTGTAAAAGAGTTTTAACCTCATTTAAATGATTCCTGATTAAATTCATTTTAAATAAAATAAGTAAGAAAGCACAAGCAACAGATGGACATCAGTTGTTATATATGAATACAGATTAAAGGGGACAGAGAATGAAAAACCATTTTTACCTTGTCTTTGTTGAATAATGGTAGTCTACCCACATTCACAAACATACAAAAAGTTCTAGACATGCTAAACATCTCAGTCTCATAGAAATTTCTCTCTTAGAAATGTCAGCCAGAAAACGGCCCAATCTGAAAAACTGATGCTTATGACATCACAGGCATCTAACTGCCCCTCCACTTTAAAATAATTGGCTACATTTTTTGAGTGGCAGCAAAGTCAGCCAATCATGAATGAGATTGCAAGTTAATCCAGTAGGGGGAGCCAAATAGGTGCAAAACCACTTGTTTAAAATCCCCCACCTTAATAGAGCTATCTGAGAGAGGTTTTTAGGAAGCTTCTAAGGCATTACAGACCCAAACAAACATTTTTTGTCTACATGTCACATCACAGAACAAGGATAAATACCCGGTTCAATCATTCTATGTCACCTTTAATTGTTTGGTTGTAATTATTGCTAGAGACAATTCAGTCTGCCCTGAAAATTAGGAGCATCCCTACCCAAATCGACACCCTTGGATACAATAATAAACCTTATTATAGGATGACACTTCCTATAGTTTTGCTGAATGGTTGTGAATCATCATCAATCATCACCCTGCTGGAAAAACCACCAGCAAGACCAGCATATGTTGTGTTTTGGTGCTGGTATGCTAGGCACACATCATTATTATAAAGATGTCAAGGTTGTTGTAAAGATGTCGGTCTTACCGGTATGTTACTGGTGTGGTTGTACCTCTTCTACAGTCCTTGTTTATGGATAAATATGTTGTCGTTGCGTATGAGTGTAGTGTATAGTGTGACTACAGTATATAATCTTCATACCATGAGCTCTGATGGCTCCATTGACAAACTCTGTCAGTTCTTCATTAAGACACAGATGGATCCCTCAGTTCAAAACTATAGATATAACCTTCAGTATGGTTTGTGTGTTGATGTTGTGTAGATATTGATGAATGTGAGCGAGACCCTTCACTCTGCAGTGGAGGTGTTTGTGAAAACACTGATGGTGGCTTTCAGTGTTTGTGTCCAGCTGGTCTTCATCTGTCTGGAGACGGCAGCGTCTGTGAAGGTAAGAGCTTAACCCCTTAACTGGCGCAGGGTGGGGGTTGATGTACACCTTCAAATGAATATAACTTTGGTCTAGAAGCCTAATCCTGGTCTTGTTTTAAAGAATTAAAAAATTGTCATAGCAGTTTACATTTATTGTTATTAGCAAAAATAATGCAATAAAATATATATTTTATACATAAAATTATCACAAAGAATGTTTGTGTACACTTTTAGTGGTTTTACCAACAACGTTTACTAGGTGTCAACAGTTTGTTGCATACTCTTGTCATAAATAACTATCACAGCATTATTATTAGCCTCCACATAAAGCCTGGGACTGCCAGAACTCTGCCACCATGACAAAATACAAATATAACATAAGACTTCAAGGCAGAGTCCTGACAGTACCCCTCCCTCAAGGGACGCCACCTGGTGCCCCAAAAGGTAACACACAAGAAGAATACATGACAGATAATTAACATGACAAGACTAAGAACACATCAGAATAAAACATAACAAAAGGTGCCAAAAACAAGATAAAATACAAAACTAAACACACTTAAGTCCATGATGTATAAAGAATATTGTCCAAGGGGGTGCGGGGCGAACTTGATTAAATTGTTTACACATGCTTTACATTTTGTCTTCATCAAAACCTTTATGGGTGATTTGATTGAATCTAATGGATGATTGTGGTTGACTGTGTGTGGAGCTGAATCTGATTTCTGTTTGTCTTCAGATGTGAATGAGTGTGAGTCCAATCCAACACTGTGTCATAATGGGAGATGTGTAAATATAATGGGAACGTACCAGTGTACCTGTAGCTCCGGTTACCAAACAACACCTGACAGAAAAGATTGCACAGGTAAAACTAGAGATGCTTCACAGTCATCTCGCACCTTACTAATCAAACCTACAATATTGTTTTGTAATATCATTTTAATTTGGTGCCTTCTTTCATCTGCTTATTTTATGTTACCTAACTCTCGTTTTATCTCTGTTTTGTACTTTTGTCTCTCCACGATCTTAAGCGTTGTGTTAATAGACTTTAATCCATCTTTCCATCCACACTTGAATAAAGATGAAGTGATAGTGTATTGTTGTTTCAGATATAGATGAGTGTACTATAGAGAACGGAGGATGTGAGCTGTACTGCAGTAATACAGAGGGAAGTTATCTCTGCAGCTGCAGTCAGGGTTACGTACTGACCCCAGATCAGCGCACATGTGCAGGTTTGTTTAAAACATCTGCTCTGCTATTAATAAACCTGGCAGACCAGTATTAAGATTTCTCTATAAAGTGAATTCATTTCCTCCTAAGAAATATACCCAACCCAAAATCACCCAAATGACATGTACCTGAGGTGCATAAATAATTTTTTATACAAATCAGACATTTATTTATTTATTTTTATGAAAACACACACCTGGATTTGTGATTGCATAGCTCACACAGTTTAAAGGCACATTATGTCATACACAGAGCAGCTAATAGATAATGACGTTCCTTGACAAATATTTTCATTACATATTATTTTATCGATTCAATGTTACAGCCTAAATGCAGAATATATGAAACATGTCTCTGTTTACACACTTTTCTGTTGAAGAATGTGAGTTTTTAAATATATGGTCAATAAAAATCCATGTCTCTCTTTCTCCAGATGTGAATGAATGTGAAGAAGATGTTGATATCTGTGAAGGTGGTCAGTGTGTTAATGTTCCTGGAGAATATCACTGTCTGTGTTATGAAGGATTTATGGCATCTGTGGACATGAAGACGTGTGTCGGTATGAAAGATTTCTGCTCACACATATCAGAAATGTGATGCAGATATTACTGCATTGACACAATCATATTTTGTTTGTTTGATTCGTGCAGATGTGAATGAGTGTGAAGTCAAGCCTAACATCTGTGTGTTTGGGGAGTGTGAGAACATCAAGGGCTCTTTCGTCTGTCATTGTGAGATGGGTTACTCGGTAAAGAAAGGAACCTCGGGTTGCACTGGTAAGAACTGATCTAGTAAACATTACAGTAACACATCACATCAGACATTCAGATGATAACAGTAGACTTGAGACTAATGTATATCAGGCTATTATGATTATGTACTGTATATTCTGATACAGATGTTGATGAGTGTGAGATGAACGCTCATGACTGTGATACACACGCTTCATGTGTTAACACTAAAGGACATTACTACTGCTCCTGTATAGACGGATGGTCAGGTGATGGGCTCAGATGCGCTGGTGGGTATTATTTTACTTTAACCATGTTATTTGCTTCAAGGAGTGCAGCTTCTGTAATATAAATACATTGTTTAGCCGGATAGAGACAATGTTGGATATGTTTTGTTTGTAGATATAGATGAGTGCATGGAGAGATCAGACGTCTGCAGTCCAGATGCTGAATGTGTGAACACTGTTGGCTCGTACTTCTGTCAGTGTTCACATGGTTTCACTGGAGATGGATTTACCTGCTCAGGTCCATCATTCATATGTCTGTCTGTCTGTGTCTGTCTGTCTATCTGCCTGTCTGTATGTGTGTCTGTCTGTCTGTCTTTGTCTGTCTGTGTCTGTTTATCTATGCGTATGTGTCTGTCTGCCTGACGCTGTCTGTCTGTCTGATTGTTTGTCTGTCTGTCTGTGTCTGTCTGTCTGTCTGTCTGTCTGTCTGTCTGTCTGTCTGTCTGTGTCTGTCTGTCTAATTTGTATGTCTATGTCTGTCTGTCAGACTGTCTGTCTGTCTGTCTGTGTCTGTTTATCTATGCGTATGTCTCTGTCTCTGTCTGTCTGAAGCTGTGTCTGTCTGTCTGATTGTCTGTCTGACTGTCTGTCTGTCTGTCTGTGTCTGTCTGTCCCTGTCTGTCTGTGTCTGTCTGTCTGTCTAATTTGTATGTCTCTGTCTGTCTGTCTGTCTGTGTGTGTGTGTGTGTGTGTGTGTGTGTGTGTGTGTGTGCGTGCGTGCGTGCGTGCGTGCGTGCGTGTGTGTGTGTGTGTGTGTCTGTCTATCTGCCTGTTTGTATATGTGTCTGTCTGTCTGAAGCTGTGTCTCTCTGTCTGATTGTCTGTCTGTCTGTGTATGTCTGTCTGTCTAATTTGTATGACTATGTCTGTCTGTATGTCTCTGTCTGTCTGTCTGTGTCTGTCTGTCTAATTTGTATGTCTATGTCTGTCTGTCAGACTGTCTGTCTGTCTGTCTGTGTCTGTTTATCTATGCGTATGTCTCTGTCTCTGTCTGTCTGAAGCTGTGTCTGTCTGTCTGATTGTCTGTCTGACTGTCTGTCTGTCTGTCTGTGTCTGTCTGTCTGTGTCTGTCTGTCTGTCTAATTTGTATGTCTCTGTCTGTCTGTCTGTCTGTCTGTGTGTGTGTGTGTGTGTGTGTGTGTGTGTGTGTGTGTGTGTGTGTGTGTGTGTGTGTGTGTGTGTGTGTGTGCGTGCGTGCGTGCGTGCGTGCGTGTGTGTGTGTGTCTGTCTATCTGCCTGTTTGTATATGTGTCTGTCTGTCTGAAGCTGTGTCTCTCTGTCTGATTGTCTGTCTGTCTGTGTATGTCTGTCTGTCTAATTTGTATGACTATGTCTGTCTGTATGTCTCTGTCTGTCTGTCTGTCTGTCTGTCTGTCTGTCTGTGTCTGTCTATCTGCCTGTTTGTATGTGTCTGTCTGTCTGTCTGTCTGAAGCTGTGTCTGTCTGTCTGATTGTCTGTCTGTCTGTCTGTCTGTGTCTGTCTGTCTGATTGTCTGTCTGTCTGTCTGTCTGTCTGTGTCTGTCTGTCTGTCTTATTTGTATGACTCTGTCTGTCTGTCTGTCTGTCTGTCTGTCTGTCTGTCTGTCTAATTTGTATGACTCTGTCTGTCTGTCTGTCTGTCTGTGTCTGTTTATCTAAGCGTATGTGTCTGTCTCTGTCTGTCTGAAGCTGTGTCTGTCTGAAGCTGTGTCTGTCTGTCTGTCCGTGTCTGTCCGTCTGTCTGTGTCTGTTTATCTATGTGTATGTGTCTATCTCTGTCTATCTGAAGCTGTGTCTGTCTGTCTGATTGTCTGTCTGTGTCTGTCTGTCTGTGTCTGTCTGTCTGTCTAATTTGTATGTCTATGTCTGCCTGTCTGACTGTCTGTCTGTCTGTCTGTCTGTGTCTGTTTATCTATGCGTATGTGTTTACTCTGTCTGTCTGTCTGAAGCTGTGTCTGCCTGTCTGATTGTCTGTCTGTCCCTGTCTGTCTGTGTCTGTCTGTCTAATTTGTCTGTCTGTCTGTCTGTCTGAAGCTCTGTCTGTCTGTCCGTCTGTGTCTGTCTGTCTGATTTGTCTGTCTATGTCTGTCTGTCTGTCTGCCTGTGTCTGTTTATCTATGCGTGTCTGTCTGTCTGTCCGTCTGTCTGTCTGTCCGTCTGTGTCTGTCTGTCTGTCTGATTTGTCTGTCTATGTCTGTCTGTCTGTCTGTCTGTCTGTCTGCCTGTGTCTGTTTATCTATGCGTATGTGTCTGTCTGTCTGATTTGTCTGTGTCTGTCTGTCTGCCTGTGTCTGTTTATCTATGCGTGTCTGTCTGTCTGTCTGTCTGTCTGTCTGTGTCTGTCTGTCTATGTCTGTCTATGTTTGTTTGTCTGTGTATGTGTCTCTCTGTCTGTGTCAGTCTTTGTCTATATGTGTGTCTGTCTGAGTCTGTTTGTGTTTGTGTATGTCTGTCTGTCCATATGATCCCAAATCAATTCTGATGCTGTTTGATCTTCTGCAGATATGGACGAGTGTGCAGATGATGTAGATCTTTGTGAAAATGGTCAGTGTCTGAATGTTCCTGGTGGATATCGCTGTGAATGTGAGATCGGCTTTACACACACTCCTAACAGCAGAACATGTCGAGGTACACACACACACACACACACACACACACACACACACACACACACACACACGCACACATTTTATTCTGTACTAACTGTATATTCTATTCCCCTAATCTACCCCAGTCCCTAACCCCAACCATCACAAAAACCTGCTGGCAGTCTTTAATCTATGAAAAACTACAGACATTCAGTTTATGGGGACATTTTCTGTGCAAATTATACTACTATACACATATACAAATACAAACACACACAGTATCTGTCACTGAGCAGGTGTATTTGTTGTAATGAATGATGTGTGTTGCAGATATAGACGAGTGCTCTTTTAAAAACATCTGTGTGTGCGGCACATGTCAGAATATCCCGGGAATGTTTCGCTGTATCTGTGATGATGGATATGAGCTGGACAGCACAGGTGGAAACTGCACAGGTAAACACAGTATTTATAATGTCATGAACACAGTCGATGTTCATTAGTGTTGTCTGATGACTGATGTTGTTGTGTGTGTTTCTTTTGTGTGTTAGATGTGGATGAGTGTGTGGATCCTCTCAGATGTGTTAATGGTCATTGTAAGAACACAGCCGGTTCATATCAGTGTATCTGTCCCACTCACTTTCAGCTTAACCCCACTGGAGTCGGCTGTGTTGGTAAGAGCGATGACTGAGAAGTAATGCTCCCGATGATATGAATGGTTGTATTATTAATGTGTGTGTGTTCATTGTTTTGTGTGTCAGACACACGAGCTGAGAGCTGTTTTCTGGATGCGGCATCTCATAGACGCAGCGGGTTGATGTGCGATAGTGAGGTGGGATTTGGAGTCAGCCGTTCGTCGTGTTGTTGTTCTTTGGGACGAGCGTGGGGGAAACCCTGTGATCTCTGTCCTCGACTCAACACCTGTACGTATATTACATATCACTTCAGTATTTTCACACTGTTAAGTGTTTGGTAAAGAGCTGAGGGTTGTGTCATGTGTTTCTAGCGGATTATAACTCACTTTGTCCTGGAGGAGAAGGATTCAGACCAAACCCCATCAGTATCATCCTGGAAGGTAAAAAGCTACACACAGTCAGCGTAACACCTCATATTTAAGTTAGTTTCGAAAGAAACATTGACAGTCATTTGAATCCAATGATGCTGGTGGACAGGGCACTGGTTGTATCTGTGATATTGTTGGCTTTAAGCTGTATATATTTAGGAATATTTGTTGTTTTCAGACATTGATGAATGTCTTGAGCTGCCCGGTCTGTGTCAGGGTGGAGACTGTATCAATACATTTGGCAGTTTTCATTGTGACTGTCCAAGTGGATTCTCCCTTAACCCAGACACTCGCTTCTGTGAGGGTAAGACATGAATCACTTAGTGTAATACTAATGTAATAATGCATTATTAACCTTAAATTTACTTCACTGATTACTTATAACTTAGCTTGTTTGGCTCTCTATATCCCACTATTCTTACAAAATCTTTCTTATAGTCCTTTATATGTCGTTTGATATTTGAATCTTGTTATCAGCACGGTGTGTGACTTTATATTATGTGTGTTTTAGACATTGATGAGTGTTTGTTCAGGCCTGAGGTTTGTGGTCCAGGCACCTGCTACAATACATTGGGCAACTACACATGTGTCTGTCCACAGGACTACATACAAGTGAATGGAGGAAACAGCTGCATGGGTATATGGGAGTTACATTTACACTGATTTATACACTGATCTTACATATCTGTAAACAATCATTTATCTACATTATCCAATAGGAATATTGTGTGTGTAGACGTTTATGAATGATGGACTTCTTGTTGTTGTTGTTTCAGATATGAGAAAGAGTTTGTGCTATCGTGAATATAAATCCTCCACCTGTAAACACCAGCTTACCTTTAACACCACACAGAGACTCTGCTGCTGTGCCTACAATGTGGGCAAAGCATGGAGTAAACCATGCCAGTCTTGCCCGATTCCTGGCACAGGTCAATAAAACCAACAGACGCACAATTCAACAATTAATAATTATAGTTTGTAAAATACAGCTAATATTTATATAATAAATATTTTAGGTAGCTTTCGAAGTCTTTGTGGTGGTGTGACTGGTTTCAAGATTGACATTGAAACAGGAAAACCAAAAGGTAAAGCACATGCCAGTACAGAACATTTGCATATAGATACTTTACTCAACAAAAGTATTGCAAGCTCTGTGGATGCATGTATTGAGCAGCACAAAATGAGCACAAAAAAACACTTTGTATACCTAATGTCTCTCAAAGTCTTTTCTTCTGATTTCAATAAGATCATCTTTGGTTTGTTAAATTACAATTCTTGCAAATAATTGATACAAACTGGTATATGCAACCGCATTATTATATCAATGTATTTTCTTTCCAGTGTTATCCTGACATGATTATAGTGCAGTCTAAAATGACTGTCTAGTTATTTATTTATTTTTTCATTTTTCTGATCATTTCAGATATTGATGAATGTCGTGAAATCCCTGGCATCTGTGCTCATGGTTTGTGTATCAATCATATCGGCAGTTTCCGCTGTGAATGTCCCACAGGCTTCAATTACAATGACCTGCTGATCACCTGTGAAGGTCTAATGGATACTGTTAATGTGTCATTATATAAGTGTATCACCCTATCATACATCACTCTATTAGTGTACTGTATGACTGCAACACTCTATCGCTGTATCCCTCTATCATTGTATGACTTGTCTCACTCTCACTGTATCACCTTTTTAAAAATATCACTCTCACTCTATCACTCTCACTGTATCATTTTCACTGTATTACTATATCACTCTCACTTTATCATTCTCACTGTATCACTTTATCACTCTCACTGTATCATTTTCACTGTATTTGTAAAATCTCTTTGTCAACCACTGGTTGGATTGCTGAAGGCTACAGGTTGCTGGTCAAGACAACGATATCTCAAGAAATGTAGGTTTGTTTATTGAATAAGAAATGTGTGGTTCTGAAACAGATCAATAAAGTACAAACATGAATATATAAGTAAATATTACAATGGTTAAATAAATCCACTAGTAAACAGATTAATAATGAATAACAACTAATACACTACAACGGCATTTATACTATAATTACAACTACTTATATTATAAACATAAACACAAACATGTAGAAAGCGTGTTATTTATGTGCATGCACAGTTCACGTGCTTGTCTCTGTCGTGCACGTGCAATGGCGCTGCTATTATGCAAAACTTGCGCATGTGCGTTGTTAACGTGTAAAGAACCATTTATGATTTTAAATGAATAAATATAAACATATACATAACAAGAATGCTGACCGGAGGAAGTAATAGTTGATTGGATATATTATCGTCGAATAACAGTTTAAGTGTAAACATCTGCATGTTATCACACCAGTCATAACTATAATATGTAAACGTCCCATAAAGTTACTTATATACATATATCTGATTACTTACATCGTGATGCACGCACACGTATACATAATCAATAAACACTTCAATAATTTGGCACTTAATCCACATGTTTCGGTCTATAAACTATTTACAACGTGCAGCCAACTCCGCTATACAGTTCTCTCTCCCGCTCCGTTACCTGGCAACTTCAGAGCGAACTTTTGGAAGGGTCCATTGCTGATGATACGATAAGGGTGTTTGGGAAAGTCCATGTATTTGGCATATAGTTTCTACAGTATTACTATATCACTCTCACTGTATCACTATATCACTCTTACTGTATCATTCTCACCCTATCACTCTATCACTCTCACTGTATCACTCTATCACTCTCACTGTATCATTTTCACTGTATCACTATATCAATCTCACTGTATCACTATATCACTCTCACTGTATCATTTTCACTGTATTACTCTATCACTCTCAATGTATCATTCTCACTGTATCACTATATCACTCTCACTCTATCATTCTCACTGTATCACTCTATCACTCTCACTGTATTATTTTCACTGTATTACTATATCACTCTCACTGTATTACTATATCACTCTCACTGTATCATTTTCACTGTATTACTATATCACTCTCAATGTATCATTCTCACTGTATCACTATATCACTCTCACTCTATCATTCTCACTGTATCACTATATCACTCTCACTGTATCACTATATCACTCTCACTGTATCATTTTCACTGTATTACTATATCACTCTCAATGTATCATTCTCACTATATCACTATATCACTCTAACTGTATCATTTTCACTGTATTACTATATCACTCTCACTGTATCACTATATCACTCTTACTGTATCATTCTCACCCTATCACTCTATCACTCTCACTGTATCACTCTATCACTCTCACTGTATCATTTTCACTGTATCACTATATCAATCTCACTGTATCACTATATCACTCTCACTGTATCATTTTCACTGTATTACTCTATCACTCTCAATGTATCATTCTCACTGTATCACTATATCACTCTCACTCTATCATTCTCACTGTATCACTATATCACTCTCACTGTATTATTTTCACTGTATTACTATATCACTCTCACTGTATTACTATATCACTCTCACTGTATCATTTTCACTATATCACTATATCACTCTAACTGTATCATTTTCACTGTATTACTATATCACTCTCACTGTATCATTCTCACCCTATCACTCTACCACTCTCACTGTATCATTCTCACTGTATCACTATATCACTCTCATTGTATCACTCTCACTGTATCACTATATCACTCTTACTGTATCATTCTCACCCTATCACTCTATCACTCTCACTGTATCACTCTATCACTCTCACTGTATCATTTTCACTGTATCACTATATCAATCTCACTGTATCACTATATCACTCTCACTGTATCATTTTCACTGTATTACTCTATCACTCTCAATGTATCATTCTCACTGTATCACTATATCACTCTCACTCTATCATTCTCACTGTATCACTATATCACTCTCACTGTATTATTTTCACTGTATTACTATATCACTCTCACTGTATTACTATATCACTCTCACTGTATCATTTTCACTGTATTACTATATCACTCTCAATGTATCATTCTCACTGTATCACTATATCACTCTCACTCTATCATTCTCACTGTATCACTATATCACTCTCACTGTATCACTATATCACTCTCACTGTATCATTTTCACTGTATTACTTTATCACTCTCAATGTATCATTCTCACTATATCACTATATCACTCTAACTGTATCATTTTCACTGTATTACTATATCACTCTCACTCTATCATTCTCACTGTATCACTATATCACTCTCACTGTATTATTTTCACTGTATTACTATATCACTCTCACTGTATTACTATATCACTCTCACTGTATCATTTTCACTGTATTACTATATCACTCTCAATGTATCATTCTCACTGTATCACTATATCACTCTCACTCTATCATTCTCACTGTATCACTATATCACTCTCACTGTATCACTATATCACTCTCACTGTATCATTTTCACTGTATTACTATATCACTCTCAATGTATCATTCTCACTGTATCACTATATCACTCTCATTGTATCATTCTCACTGTATCACTATATCACTCTCACTGTATCACAATATCCCTCCCGCTGTATCATTCTCACTGTATTACTATATCACTCTCACTGTATCATTCTCACTGTATCACAATACCACTGTCGCTGTATCACTCTTGCTGTATCATTCTCACTGTATCACAATATCACTCTCGCTGTATTATTCTCACTGTATCAAAATATCATTCTTACACTATCACTCTTACTGTATCACTATATCACTATATGGCTGTATTGCAGTACTTATAATTAACACAATAATTTGAATTTTTTTATTTATAAATTTAAATGATGTCATAATTGTTTGAGTCTGTAACTGATGTGTTTTTATGTTCAGACATTGATGAATGCAGCAGTCTGGGTCGTGTATGTCAGAGATATGCAGACTGCATCAACAGTCCAGGCAGTTACCAGTGTGAATGTTCTGATGGATATATCCTCTCACCAAACGGAGCCTGCACTGGTGAGACCGCAACCGTAACTTTAAAATCATTTCATTTATGACCAAACACTTCACTGGATATCATCACATCTTTATAACTTCATAAACACACTGAATTTCAGATCGTAATGAGTGTGTGGAAACACCCGGTGTGTGTCATCATGGAGATTGTGTGGACCTTCCAGGAGGATATGAATGTGTTTGTCACAACGGCTTCATGGCAACACCAAACGGCAGGATGTGTACAGGTGAAGATCAGCTCCTATTATCTGCTGTATGTTGCCGTCTGGCTCATAAGGACTCATAAGTCTGAATGTTATCTGCAGATGTGGATGAGTGTCTACAACAGCCGTGTGGAAACGGCACATGTAAAAACTCTGTGGGGTCATTTAACTGTATCTGCCATCCTGGATTTCAGCTCACCCATAATACCTACTGTACAGGTATGGTTCTTACTCGAAGGAAAAGGATTTAAATGTGCACATTGACATTTTTATCATAGAGTTGTTTTGAAATGGTTTCAGCAGATGTTTATAGTTTGAAAGTCAAACTTGTAGTTTTAAAACAAACAGTAATTTTCAGGTGAGACTGGGTGTTTTCTGTAATAAACCATTGGTGTGAATGTGTAATAAGATCTAATGGTGGGTGTCTCATTCTTGTCTTGTGTTGTTTGATAATTTCTAGATATTGATGAGTGTGAAGTGTTTCATGGAGAGCTGTGCAGACACGGTCAGTGTGTTAATAATATGGGATCCTTCAAGTGTCACTGTAAAGACGGTTATGAACTTACTTCTGATGACAAGAACTGTAGAGGTGAACAAACTACTTTAACTCTGATTAGGGTTAGATTTATGATGTATATCACACTTACTTTTGTCTAAACCAACTAAGAGATGAGAAGTATTACTCAGAGAATTACTGTATAATCTACAAAAGAGATGTAGTGGTCAATATACTCACCTAAAGGATTATAAGGAACACCTGTTAAATTTCTCATTAATGCAATTATCTAATCAACCAATCACATGGCAGTTGCTTCAATGCATTTAGGGGTGTGGTCCTGGTCAAGACAATCTCCTGAACTCCAAACTGAATGTCAGAATGGGAAAGAAAGGTGATTTAAGCAATTTTGAGCATGGCATGGTTGTTAGTGCCAGAGGGCCGGTTTGAGTATTTCACAATCTGCTCAGTTACTGGGATTTTCACGCACAACCATTTCTAGGGTTTACAAAGAATGGTGTGAAAAGGTGAAAAACATCCAGTATGCGGCAGTCCTGTGGGCGAAAATGCCTTGTTGATGCTAGAGGTCAGAGGAGAATGGGCGACTGATTCAAGCTGATAAAAGAGCAATTTTCACTTAAATAACCACTTGTTACAACTGAGGTATGCAGCAAAGCATTTGTGAAGCCACAACACACACAACCTTGAGGCGGATGGGCTACAACAGAAGAAGACCCCACCGAGTACCACTTATCTCCACTACAAATAGGAAAAAAAGGCTACAATTTGCACGAGCTCACCAAAATTGAACAGTTGAAGACTGGAAAAATGTTGCCTGGTCTGATGAGTCTCGATTTCTGTTGAGACATTCAGATGATAGAGTCAGTATTTGGCGTAAACAGAATGAGAACATGGATCCATCATGCCTTGTTACCACTGTGCAGGCTGCTGGTGTAATGGTGTGGGGGATGTTTTCTTGGCACACTTTAGGCCTCTTAGTGCCAATTAGGCATTGTTTAAATGCCATGGCCTACCTGAGCATTGTTTCTGACCATGTCCATCCCTTTATGACCACCATGTCCCCATCCTCTGATGGCTACTTTCAGCAGGATAATGCACCATGTCACAAAGCTCAAATAATTTCAAATTGGTTTCTTGAACATGACAATGGGTTCACTGTACTAAAATGACCTCACAGTCACCAGATCTCAACCCAATAGAGCATCTTTGTGATGTGGTGGAACAGGAGCTTCGTGCCCTGGATGTGCATCCCACAAATCTCCATCAGCTGCAAGATGCTATCCTATCAATATGGGCCAACATTTCTAAAGAATGCTTTCAGCACCTTGTTGAATCAATGTCACGTAGAATTAAGGCAGTTCTGAAGTCGAAAGGGGGTCAAACACAGTATTAGTATGGTGTTCCTAATAATCCTTTAGGTGTGTGTGTGTGTGTGTGTGTGTGTGTGTGTGTGTGTGTGTGTGTGTGTGTGTGTGTGTGTGTGTGTGTGTGTGTGTGTGTGTGTGTGTGTGTGTGTGTGTGTGTGTGTGTGTATATAGATCTCAGTCTTGTTCAAAATAATAGCAGTACAATGTGACTAACCAGAATAATCAAGGTTTTTAGTATATTTTTTATTGCTACGTGGCAAACAAGTTACCAGTAGGTTCAGTAGATTCTCAGAAAACAAACAAGACCCAGCATTCATGATATGCACGCTCTTAAGGCTGTGCAATTGGGCAATTAGTTTAAAGGGGTGTGTTCAAAAAAATAGCAGTGTCTACCTTTGACTGTACAAACTCAAAACTATTTTGTACAAACATTTTTTTTTCTGGGATTTAGCAATCCTGTGAATCACTAAACTAATATTTAGTTGTATGACCACAGTTTTTTAAAACTGCTTGACATCTGTGTGGCATGGAGTCAACCAACTTGTGGCACCTCTCAGCTGTTATTCCACTCCATGATTCTTTAACAACATTCCACAATTCATTCACATTTCTTGGTTTTGCTTCAGAAACAGCATTTTTGATATCACCCCACAAGTTCTCAATTGGATTAAGGTCTGGAGATTGGGCTGGCCACTCCATAACATTAATTTTGTTGGTTTGGAACCAAGACTTTGCCCGTTTACTAGTGTGTTTTGGGTCATTGTCTTGTTGAAACAACCATTTCAAGGGCATGTCCTCTTCAGCATAGGGCAACATGACCTCTTCAAGTATTTTAACATATGCAAACTGATCCATGATCCCTGGTATGCGATAAATAGGCCCAACACCATAGTAGGAGAAACATGGCCATATCATGATGCTTGCACCTCCATGCTTCACTGTCTTCACTGTGTACTGTGGCTTGAATTCTGAGTTTGGGGGTCGTCTCACAAACTGCCTGTGGCCCTTGGACCCAAAAAGAACAATTTTACTCTCATCAGTCCACAAAATGTTCCTCCATTTCTTTTTAGGCCAGTTGATGTGTTCTTTGGCAAATTGTAACCTCTTCTGCACATGCCTTTTTTTTAACAAAGGGACTTTGCGGGGGATTCTTGAAAATAGATTAGCTTCACACAGACGTCTTCTAACTGTCACAGTACTTACAGGTAACTCCAGATTGTCTTTCATCATCCTGGAGGTGATCATTGGCTGAGCCTTTGCCATTCTGGTTATTCTTCTATCCATTTTGATGGTTGTCTTCCATTTTCTTCCACGTCTCTCTGGTTTTGCTCTCCATTTTAAGGCATTGGAGATCATTTTAGCTGAACAGCCTATCATTTTTTGCACCTCTTTATAGGTTTTCCCCTCTCCAATCAACTTTTTAATCAAAGTACGCTGTTCTTCTGAACAATGTCTTGAACGACCCATTTTCCTCAGCTTTCAAATGCATGTTCAACAAGTGTTGGCTTCATCCTTAAATAGGGGCCACCTGATTCACACCTGTTTCTTCACAAAATTGATGACCTCAGTGATTGAATGCCACACTGCTATTTTTTTGAACACACCCCTTTCAACTAATTCAACTACTTGCCCAATTGCACAGCCTTAAGAGCGTGCATATCATGAATGCTGGGTCTCATTTGTTTTCTGAGAATCTACTGAACCTACTGGTAATTTGTTTGCCACATAGCAATAAAAAATATACTAAAAACCTTGTTTATTCTGGTTAGTCACATTGTACTGCTATTATTTTGAACAAGACTGTATGTATATATATGTATATATATGTATGTGTATATGTATATGTATATGTATATGTATATGTATATGTATATGTATATATGTATGTAAATAAATGTTAGTCAGTCCACTGATAACCCAGTTTGTCTTGTGGTTTAATAAATGCAGATATTAATGAGTGTCAAAAGAGTCCAGGGACATGTGCTCCAGGATCATGTCTGAATCTGGATGGATCTTTCAAATGTGTCTGTCCTGAAGGTTTTATTACCCACAACCATCTGTGTGTAGGTAAGAATAACACATTATATAATACATCACAAAAGATAATTCTTCAATCACTATTGATCATTATTAATAAATATACTGTATGTAGACAACACATACATACTCTGGGGACACTTAAGATTTATTTTACATTTCAAAAACCTCTTGTGATATGTCCCTTTTAATGATCATGATTTTCTCTGTTTGTGATGATATTATTAAATGTTATGATGCGTGTTGATTCTTTTCTCTTTCAGATGTAAACGAGTGTTTAGAGGACTCGTCTGTTTGTCTGTATGGCTCTTGCTTTAACACTTTAGGAAGTTTTGAATGTGTTTGTAAACCTGGATTTTTGCTGTCAGAAGATAAACGTCACTGTTACGGTACATTCATATTACTATATTATGTTGCATCTCACTAATATAAACATGTTATATTTCAACCAATAAATATAAATGATTGTAAATGATAAGAGCAGCAATGATAAGGCAGCCTATGTAGAGTATATAGATGTTGATCATTTATCACATTAATAATTCCAATAGATTAGTGTTTGTCTTCTCTGGGCTGTTGACGTGTTAAATATCTGTCAGGAGTGTTGTTTGCCATATTGTGAGAGTAATATCTGAAGTGTATAATGCCTTTAAATGTGTGTTTATTCTGCAGACACTAGAGAGAGTTTCTGTTTCACAAACTTTGAGAAGGGCAGATGTTCAGTACCGCAAGCCTTTAACAGCAGCAAAGCTAAGTGCTGCTGCAGCATCATGACTAAAGAGGGCTGGGGTGACCCATGTGAGCTCTGTCCTAAAGAACAGGATGGTACTTGACCTATCATCATCATCTTCAGTCTTAACCATCACAACACATTTTCATTCTTTCATATGTTGTGCTTTCACAGCTGGATTTCTGGACCTGTGTCCGTTTGGTCATGGCATCATTCCTGGGGTCGGTGACACACGTATTGGTGAGAAAATGAAGACAAATACACTACATGATTTAAAACTGTCAATAGTTAGAGATGGAAGCTGACACATGTGCAATCAATTAATCAATCAATCAATCAATCAAAATGTATTTGTATAGCACCTTTTTACAATGTTACATTGACCGCGTTTACATGCACCCTAATAATGCGATTATAATGGGATTTTGTCAATACTGCGATTATACTTTACCTCATGTAAACGCAATAATTCGATAAAAAGAATGCGATTAAGCTCATAATCGCAATAAGTAAAGTCGCATTAAAAGAGGTGGCGTACGCCGTTTATAATCGCAGTATGCGTTCATGTAAACGCTTTAATCGCATTTATACCGCACTAATTAAGTGCATGTGTGTTTTAGTCACGCACCTTAAGCACAAATTCGTTTTAATCTTGACATTAGGAAGTTTTACATGAACTCTGCCAACACGACTCGCTGTCAGCAGTCTGCCTTCATTCAGAAACAGCTCAAATAACACAACAGCAGTGTATAAAACCTTTAAATGACATTATAACGATAATTATAACGATAAATATATTAGTGACCACATCATAATGATAACTTCATGCTAATTCGATAAAACGAGCGCGGCATTACCTAATATTGGATATTTCTTGTAATAAAAACTTTTTTTGCAATTGTTTACATGTCACTGAATATGTACATATGCTGTTCTTGTTGCATTTACACAGCGGGAAACCAGCAGATGTCCTCAACTGAATGAATGTAGTAGTTTGTGTAATAATATCATACCTTTTGGCGTAGTCAGTGTGGTAGAAAAATTTCACAGCATCAGCGCTGGATACCTGAGGTAATTTTATGTTATAAACCTCAGCAATGAATGAGCTTTCTGCTGCATTTTAAGTGCGCGTGCACTTCAAGTTCAAATAGATTTGATTGGCTGTCGATGGTTTATCGTTCATCATGTGCCAAAATCGCTATCGTTATAGTTGTTGTGTGAGCTCTGCTATTATCTTTAATATAAAACGATTTTTAAAACTTTATTTTTATATCATGTGAACGCCCTTTTACAGGCACTGTCATATTTATATCTTCATCACGGCACCGGATAATGAAATACATCTATAACAACGTGTTTGTCATTTAACGTAAGTAAATTAAAACAGTGGACCATATATGTGAGTTCATCATTTGTGCTCTGCATTGAACTTTGTGTGAATAATCCGAAAATAAAAACTGCATGTAAACCGGAGTGAAGAGGTTAGCTCCAGTCATGTAAACATCTTACTGCGATTAAGACCTTACTCGCATTATTGGAAATAATCGCATTTTTGGTGTGCATGTAAACGTGGTCATTGTTAAGGTGGCTTTACATGAGAAAAGAAATAACAGAATCCACCAGCACAATTATTATTAAATTATACTACTTTAAATGATGATATCCTAAACAAAGATGAGAATAAATGTGTTTGATTGGATACAAAGGAAAGGTTATGGCATTTCTGATTAGAGTTGTGTTTGAATAAAGTTGGAGGTAAACTCTACAGGTCCTTGTGGACCAGGACTGGACACCTAAATTAATTTTATTGTGAGAATTTTAAAGCACTATTTGTATGTCTTGAACAGATGAGGTCATAAGATGAATGCTGTAATGCCACAGGTGTGTTGATGTATTGGTGTGTGTGATTTTCAGACATAAATGAGTGTGTGGAGAACCCTGAGGTGTGTGTGAATGGTCACTGTATTAACACGGATGGATCTTTCCGCTGTGAATGTCCTGCGGGATACACACTCGACTACACAGGAACAAGCTGTGACGGTAAGAGAAAACCCACAAAACACGTAAGGAACCGCCTTTTCAAAAGATATTGTCGGCAAACAAAGACATTCCCATTCGGACAGGATTACATTTCTCGGAGGACCTCTGAATTGGGCGGAAAACAGTAGGTGAATTGAATTTTTACTGAGGTCATGAAAGACAAACAGACAAGCTGATTTGGAAGATATTTAATACACCAAGGACCTCTGAGAAGAAGGATTTTCTCAGATGTCCCCCTGTAAAATTTATCCCATCTGAATAGATGTTTAAAGTAAGTGGGTCCAATATCATTGGTCTTAAAAAGTGGGTGGATCATGTCATACCCACATATAATGGTTCAGAACCTCATGTCTGATGCAGGATACTAGTTGTAAAACAGTACCAGATTTTCTTAGATTTTTTCGGATCAAATGTTTTCAATTGGTGAAAGATCTGAACTGTGGTCAGGTCAGGACTCTTCTACTATGTAGTCTGTCAAACTTAATGAAACAGTACAGGGCTCTAGACAACACAACAGTTTTTGAATAAATACCAAATAATCTTCAGTTCTGCCCAGAGGCTGGTCTGAAATCAGTCTGTTTGAAGAAACATTTATTATTAGGAACTAATGAATGAAACTTGCTACTATGTGTGTGTGTGTTTCTGTGTGATGCAGATATGGATGAATGTTCGTTGGGAAACCCGTGTGGAAACGGCACATGCTCAAATGTGTTTGGAGGATTCGAGTGTCTCTGTGAGGAAGGATTTGAGCCTGGACCAATGATGAGCTGTGAAGGTCAGCAGTTTCACATGAACATAATATAATCTCTCAGAATAGTAATGGGTTTCTTCTGTTGTTTACAGCATGCAATGTGTTTTGTTGTGGTTATATTTCAGATGTGAATGAATGCGCTCAGAATCCTTTGCTCTGTGCGTTTCGCTGCATTAATACTTTTGGCTCGTACGAATGCGGCTGTCCATCCGGATACACACTGAGAGAAGACAGACGCATGTGTCAAGGTAAGACGTCAACAATAACCAATGAGTTTAGTTTGTGGACTAGTTAAGTATTTTACAAAATAACCCATCACTTATATAAATACTAAATTCTAGTTTATTCTAGTCCCAGCCTAAAGTGCATGCATGAGCCCCTTTAATTTAAAAATATACTGACATATCTTAACATACACCAGTGCCATTGTATTGTCTCAAGATGCACACCAGTATTTTTTTGTAAGGTTTGTTTGTAAAAACTACTAAAATGTCCTAATATAACTAGGGCCTAGTCCTGGATTATCTAAACCCTGTCTGGGAAACCATGTCTATAACTGTACCAATTTACCAATCTGTTCCTGTGTTACACACAACTACATTTTTCCACCACGTAAAAATATTTTTAACATGCATTTCACATCATCTAAACTGCGAAGGACAATTAGGGCCAAACTAAAATAAAACGATAAAATCATCTTGAGATCAAAGTCATTATAGTGTGACATTTAACTTGTAGTTTTTAGAGGAAAAAAGTCAAAATAAATAAAATTCAAGTTAAAATTAAACAAGATTAAAGTCATAATATTTTGAGAATAAAGTAAATATAACGAAATGAGAATGAAGTTGTGGAGTTTCGGTAATAAAGTCATAATATTTTGAGAATAATGTAATATTTTTACATTAACGTGGAAACTTTATTTTTGACTTTATTCTCATTATATTGACTTCTCGAAATATTACGACTTTATTCCCGTTAAATTTCACATTATAATGACTTTAATCTCAAGATATTTTAATTTTTGCTTGGCCCTAATCCTCCTTGATACTGAACACTAGAATACAAACTTGTTTATTCAGAAGAGATTTATTAAAATAACTAAACAGATGAGTGTTGTAGTACAGAAAGACAATGATAACCCTGATGAATATAACTGATGTTCTGATCTATAGAAGGTACTGTATACTGTATGCCACAGATAAATATATAATGAATATGTTATAGTACTATACACTGAGGTTGAATTCTTGTTTGCATTTAAACTTTTATTTTTCATTGACAATGACACTGTTGTGTAGCGTATATAAGGCTTTATTTTCCTAAAGCAAACTGTAAACAAACACTGCCTAAACTAAAATTACTGCAACGTATTATGCAACGGTAAATATTGTAAAACGTACAAAAGTTCAAACTTATGACCCATTCAGACAGCCATCGACCAGCAGTAGCAGAGCGACGCAATCTTATTAATTTCAATAGAAACCGGGTGACTTCTGGCGGCAGGAGCAAAAGTGACTGTTGGCGACCGTATGGGTGTGTCCAGCGATGCGAGAAAGTTAATAAAGGTTATAATAGGTATATGTTACTGTTTACTTGAAATTTATATACTGACTTAAAAATGTCACGTTGTTTTGACCCATCATTGGGTAAAATATGGCAGCCCATTTTCATGATGTGCGTATAACTATAAACAGCACAAATTACATTTTTTTGTGCATATGATACGCCAGTCCTTCCCGTTTACTTAATACCATTCATCTTTTCATGTCATTTATGTTTTGGTTTTCTTTTTGTTTTTTAAACCATGTGCCTTAGGTTTGGGGTTTTTGTTACATAAATGACATCCTAACCCAAAACCCATTTCTAACCACAACTCCAAGCGACCATGGTTTAAAAATAGACAAAAACATTTATATGAAATGACATCCTAAAGAAAATCCCAAATCTAACCCCAAACTCAATCAATGTTTTAAAAAACAGGGAAAAAAAGAAAAACCAATACATAAAACGACACCAAAAGATGCGCCATATTGGAATTTGGTGTATGTATTGCACGACTTTTCACACTGCGTGCTATTTATAAGCACTTCATAAGAATGGGTTATGGACAAACCCAACTGTTGGGTTATAAATAAACCTATGCTGGGTTATTTTAAGTCAAATGCTGGATTGTTTCAACCTATGACAGCGTCACAACAGCCCAGCATCAGGTTATTTCTAAGCGAGTGTAATTTGAAGAGGTGTATCTGTGAATGTTAAGATGCTCTTGTGTGTGTTCAGATGTAGATGAGTGTACAGAAGATCTTCATGACTGTGACTCCAGAGAAATGAAGTGTAAAAATTTAATCGGCACCTTCATGTGTGTTTGTCCTGTGGGAATGATCCGCAGAACGAATGATGAGGTGTGTCAAGGTAAAATGAGATTATTAAAACATACAGTATATATTTATTTTGAATTGTTTCAAAGACACAACTACAAACTTTACTGAAACGTATCTGCTCAAACAACTCTCAGTTCAACCGGTGTGTTTTAGGGAGTAATGCTGGACTGCTGTCTCTTTAACTTCTCACACATGTTTATATTTACAGATGAAAATGAATGTCTTACTCAACCCGGGGTCTGTGAAAATGGCAGATGTGTTAACACTGTCGGCAGCTACACGTGTGAGTGCAACACTGGGTTCAAACCTGACACTACTGCGACTCAATGCCTCGGTAAAAAAAACTTTGCCAAAACTTGACGTTTCTTCACTTTAAAGATGAACTGATATAAACTTACAGATGAATGTTTGTGATGTTTCTGTCTCAGACTACAGGCAAGGGTTTTGTTTCACTGACGTTCTCCACAAGATGTGTCAGATGTCATCCAGGTCTCTCACACCTGTCAGCAGATCTCAGTGTTGTTGTGATGGAGGTCAGGGATGGGGAAACCAGTGTGAACTCTGTCCTCTGCCTGATACCAGCAGCTATAAGAGACTCTGTCCGTATGGAGCGGGCTATACTACAGACGGAGCAGGTACAAACATCACAAAACATCTGTATGTTCCACTCTGAAGTATCTGTAGGAGCCAAATATGAAAATAATATTGTAATTATCATGTTTTTTATCTCATAATGTTCATGTTCAATTGTTTTATGGTGTTTTTGCTTCCCCTGTGGTGAATAGAAAGAGTTGCACCTGTCTTAGCACTTCCTGTAGGTAGCCATATTAGACAGGAAGTGATGTGGCATTTTACAGGTTGTGTGCAGACAGTAGGTGTCAGTAGTTGTTATAAACTCTTAATGTTTCTCTCGCTCTCTCTCTTTCTGCAGATATTGATGAATGTAAAGTCATTCCTGATGTTTGTGTGAATGGCAGATGTATGAACATGATGGGCTCATACAGATGTCTCTGTAAACCAGGATTCATCTCATCTACTGCAGGGACTGCGTGTGTTGGTATGACACAAACACTCAATAACACATATACAGTACAACCATCAGTCAATCAAACTCAGTAGTCTCGTGTAGTATCACAGGTTTGGTTTATGTTTTCTATCAGATGTGGATGAATGCGGGATGTCCCCAAAACCCTGTAACTTCATATGTCAGAACACAGAAGGCAGCTACATGTGTTCATGTCCACGCGGTTATACGCTTCAGGACGACAGCAGGACGTGTCGAGGTCAGATCTTTATTCTTATGTTGATAACAACATTTGGGCATGGTTGTGTGTCTGGTCTTACATAATGATGATTAAATGTGTGATGGATAGATGTGGTGTGTTATTATAAATCAGATACAGGTGAATAGTTTCTTTTAGTACCTAATGCTTGTTTTTATAGACTTTATTGAAAGAAGTGTTTTATTCAAGAATGTTTACTGCCCATCATAATAACAACATCTTTATTATATGATGGCCACCAGAGGCTTGTGTGAGGATTTTATCATGGTTTATTTCAGAGAAAAATCAGTTCAATGAACAAACCTAAGTGACAGAAACACAATGTTTAATGAACGATTACATTTATTTTTAATAACCATCTGTATAAGGAAATATTGTTTATTATAAGGGCGCACGCACACAGTTGTATTAATACATAACTTTCAAAAAACAAAACATATGTTTTTGTACGTTTAAATAGATACTGAAACATACCTGTAGACATATTTGCAAGATTAAATAGTAGTATTATTACGTTTTTATGGCTACAAAACGTAAAATATTTCAAAATATTTCATGAGATCACGTTGGATATTCTCAGTTTTAAGATTTTTTGCACCATGCATAAATGGAAAGCTTATTCAATCAACCTTCAAATGATGTATAAATCTCAGTTAAAAAAAATTTTATCCTCCATGACTGGTTTTGTGTGGTCCAGTGTCACATTTGTGATCTGTGGTTGTTATATTTACACTGACTCAGAGTTAAGAGCTGAACTAAACTCTGGTTAATGTGTTATGTTTGTTTAGATGTGGATGAGTGTACGAACAAACCACACAGCTGTCAGTTTACATGTGTCAACACCATCGGTGGATTTACCTGTAAATGTCCACCAGGATTAACACAACACCACACAACCTGTAGAGGTAAACACACACAACACCACACAACCTGTAGAGGTAAACACACACAACACCACACTACCTGTAGAGTTAAACACACACAACACCACACAACCTGTAGAGGTAAACACACACAACACCACACAACCAGAGAAGTTGAGTAATAGCTGTCATTTTAAAGGTGTAATTTGTTTTTAAACTAGCAATGACATTGTGAATTTCAACCATTTGAAACGCAATGAGAAGTTACGGTAGTTGGCACAGGACAATCATGTTGTCATTTGAGTCGGCCTGTGACAAACATAATAACAAAACGCGCTCTATAGAACAGTTTGTCTGTTTAGGGCTACTGTAGAAACATGACACCGACTTTGAATGTTAGGGGACCTGCGTGTGTATGTAGATAAAAATGGCTCATTCTTAGGTAATAAAAACAATAAGTTCATTATGTAAAGTTTTTATACACCACTGATAATATAGATACTTCTAAAAGTTACACATCTCCGCCCTTTCTTTGCATATTAAAGGGAGATGACATACACCACTCATTCAGGTTTTTTCTGTGAGGAACCAGGAAAGCATTTCCAGCGAACAGTCCAGTGCCTGAGGCATGGGGGACACACTTCTCGTTCCCTCCATTAGGAAACACAGGACCACAAGCTCTGGGCTATGTCATGGATCTAGCGTGCACTGGCAAGCAAAGTGTTCTAATAAAGGTGCCGACCATAAAAGGAGAATAAAGCCAACCCAGGTAGTCCCTGCGTGGCATTCATTGAATATCAGCAAGACGTACCGGATAAAGGTTGAACTCTGGGAAGCATTCCTTCTTTAAATGAGCCAGGAAAACTATGTAGATCACACCCTGCCAAGGGAGAAAAAGTCTGAGAACATTCACACGTTCTCACTAGCTGTGAAGAAAAGTGTGTCAGCCCAACAGTAGCTAGACACTACCGACAGGAAATAATAGGGAATGCCAACAACTTACCCTGAAAAGAAGAAAAAAAGTGTTTGCTGACTCACCAAGATAGAGGGGTGAAAGTACTAAACAAACAATATGCTCAGCCAGCCTGACATTGGCTTTACATTTAGATTATAGAATCTGGCAAACATACTGGGCATAGCCCAACCCGCAGCCCTGCGAATGTCTGCAAGAGACATGCCCTGTGCCAGTGCCCACAAAGAAGCAACACCCCTAGAGGAGTGTGCCCTGACTTCTAGGGGGCAAGATAGATCTTTGGACCGGTGGTAATTGCGTCCTTGATCCAGTGTGCCAGTATCTGTTCGGAGACAGCCCTCACCTTCTGCTGACTTTCAAAGCAGACAAAAAGCTGCTCAGAGCACCAAAGGCTCTGCATGCGGTCTAGGTACAAATGTAAGGCACATTCCGGACACAGAACTGATAAGTTTGGGACCCCCCCCCCCCCCAACAGGAAGTGCTTGCAAGTTCACCACCTGGTCCCCAAAGGAAGTGGTGGGAACTTTGGGCACGTAGCCGGTCAGTGGTCTCAAGGCAATGTGAGAGTCTCCTGGCCCAACCTCAAGCCACTCAGGACACAGAAAGTGCCTGCAAAATAGCTGTCTTTAGTAAAATATGGCTGAGAGAAGCCTCTTCCTGTGGCTTTTTTCAGGCCTGCAAGGGTTCAACCTGATGATCACGTTGTGTTGTCTGAAAGACTTACCCTTAAGAGTGTCATGATTAGCAGCAACAGTGGCCACATAAAACTTGAAGGTAGAAGGGAAATAGATGAGAATCGACTGACCCGATCACAGATCTCCGCAGATCCACCAGGACAAAAAGGCTGGGTAGCACCAGGGCAAGATGTGTTCAATAGATATCACTTTACAATAGCCTTCATCTGCTTTTTGAGAACTGAACTGGTCAGTTTTTGATTTTTTTTACCTCAATGTTCTTCAGTGGCACGCAACAGTTTTGAAGTGAATTTGGCCGAACAGCTTAAAGTGTGTGATTTTGATGTGTGTGGTTTTTTTTTTTTTTTGATGGTGTCACCAAACAGCCCCCCTTGCAAGATGGGTGCACTGAGAAAACAAACTTTTAAGCATCCTTAATCTGTGCAGGGTTAAGCCAGACACTCCCGAATCACCAGAGTGGACATCATAAGCCTTCACCTCTGTCAATTGAAGAACAAGATCTGCTGCATTGCGACGTGCCAGGTCGTCTTTCCCCCTAGATCTTTCAACGCTTTGGCTTTGTAGACCTGCAGGATCGGCATAGCGTACTAGGTGGATATGGCCTGACCCGCAACAGTGACTGTCTCTGTTTGATTACAAGTGACAAAGAAAACGTACATGCTCTGGAAGAGAGCTTTGGTCGACTGTGCCAAGTGGCGGTGATTTGCGGGCAAAGGCTAGGGAGACAATGGATGATTCCACTGCAACCCAATGCTCTCAGCTGCCAAAGATAACACAGCAATCATCTGTGTCTGCCTCCACCTGAGTATCGCCACCCGCTGGCAGTAGTGGTTCAGGAGAGTCGTACACATCAGATAACAGCAGATCATATTCCGATGCTGCAACAGCTAAAGTTCATCTTATTCATGAGTTGAGAATGTTACTGTGGGCTGATGGACAGGTGGCTTAATTACTCAGCTTAGATGGGAAGAGGGAGCGTAGCAGGCCATGGAAGGACAGCAGGAGTGAGACTGGTGGAAAAACTTCCAAAGGAATCCCATATTGGTGTGCGGTTGGATCCGGTGGAGAGACAAACAGTTCGCATCCAAGCACATAGGGGCAGAAAGACACCTTTATAAAGATGCATGCCAACTATACAGCACAGGGTTGAAAATTTTGCTCTTTTAGTACCTTTATTTATTAAATAAATGTAAACGCATAAACACACACAAGTTCCAAAGAACAAAAGCTGAATGAGACGTGGATGCCACCTCCATTTTACATCTGGGAGAGGGGCCGGAGAGTGGCATATGAGTTTTTATATCAGAGATTATACATTTCCAAGAGCAGACCCCTGGTGTCATTTCATCTATACAGCGTTGAGTGATTAACAAAAAGGGAACTATGTTGTTTAAGTAGTATGTTTCAGTATGTGATTGTGTATTAACACACACATCTGACTTACATACTTCAATCTCAATACACAACACTGAGATTGTATAACAAAATTTTTTGCTATGACACAGATATAAATGAGTGTACGTCTGATACCGGTGTATGTGGCCCAAAAGGCGTCTGCAAGAATACAGCGGGCGGCTTCAACTGTGAGTGTCCAAAGGGTTTCTTTCTGGACTCCACCGGCCTCAACTGTCAAGGTACAGCTGTGTGTATGGTGTGTGTTTCTCTGTGTAAGTGTGTCTCAAATATGAGTGTGTGCTGTAGAAGACTTGACTGTGCTGTTGTGTTGTCTCTCAGATATAGATGAGTGTGTCGGGGATCACACGTGTAAGTTTGGTTGTCAGAATATTGCCGGTAGTTTCCGCTGCAGATGTCCACCGGGTTACACACAACACCAGCAGTGGAATCAGTGTGTGGGTCAGTACAGTACACACAAAAACATAATTTACACACAATCAGAGACTTTCTATAGTAGTGTGCGTTAGGGCGAGCAAGGCCTGCCAATGCTCTACATTAAGGTGACCAGATTTTAAAAATGAAAACCGGGGACATTTCCTAGTTAAATGGTCAAAATATCATTAAAATCTCATTTGTTGTTATCTATGAATTAAAAAATGGGGACAAAATGTTTTTTGAAAGTTTTCTTCTTTTTACTGTTGTGGGTTCACTGCAAAAAATGACTTCTTACTTAACTGTATTTTTGTCTTATTTTCAGTACAAAAAAAAAAAAATCTTAAATCAAGATGCATTTTCTTGATAAGCAAAATCCCCTAAGAAAAATCTAGCTTTAAGACAAAAATAAATTTAAGTGAATTTGTGCTTAAAACATGCAAAAAAATATATATATATTTTTCTTGAATTAAGTAGTGGTAGATTTGTTTTGCTTGTTTTAAGCACAAATTTGATATTTTGGTCTAAAAATTAGACTTATATTCTTAGGTAATTTTGCCCATCAATAAAATGCATCTTGACTTAAGAATTTCTTTATATTTGTACTGAAAACAAGAGAAAAATACTAATAAGAAAGTCATTTTTTGCAGTGTTTCTAATTCAATTATTTGAACAATTTCTGTATCCTAAAAATCTATTTTTTTCCATTTTTTACAAAAGAGACATACCCCATCAAAAATGACTTGTAAGGTACTACTTCAGCTGATTTCATAACATTGTAAACGTGAAGAACAGAAGGAATAGTGCAAAATGTAAACATATTTAGCCTACACAAAACAAATGTTCCGTAACATACTGTGATCAGTTCACTTCATTGGTTTATTACTTTAATTTAACATGAGTATTTAGTACCTTAAGCCACCATAACTTTAACTGTTTTCATATCTTATGATAACTTGATTGATGATAATGACGCTTTCACGTGTGTCTCGTAGTAAATTCTTCATCGCAGTAGCGTGCGCAAGTAATACGTAGCTCGCGGCCCCCTCTGCTGGTGAAAATAATCATTACATGATTGCTCCGGTCTGGTACTACAAACGCTATGTTGATCGGGTTTTTCAGTGTATTTGCTGGTTCTTTTGGACATGCTGTAAAACGGGGACATTTGGTCACCTTACTCTACATGTCAAATTATACAATGTTAAAAATGTAATTCAGACACAAATTTACCTTTGTGTGTAAATAAAACCACAAAATAACATGGGAATATTAAACCATGTTCATAAGTTATATATATAATATAAGGTTTTGTCAACTCAATCGTCTACACGTCAGCACCATCAGAGATAAAACCTTATGTTGACAAAAGGGTAATTTTGTTTTGAACACTGATTTTGCTCTGATTTTATTTGTCTGCCTCCAAAACCTTTTACAAATGGCTAAATTACATTCGCCAATCTTTGATGTGATATTGAGATATGAGATATTGGGAATATGGCAGTGTTGTTATTGAGACCAACTGGTTTGAGTCAAGTTTAGACCACAGTTAGTTGAGTCCGAGTCATGTTTGATTCCAGAGAGTTTTAAAGCAACCCCAAAGAGTTTTTTTTACCTTAAAATAACGTTTCCAAAAAAGTTCCAGTGGTTCATCCACTCAAAACAGGGTGAACGGCACTTTCACATTCACTTTGCAGCCCTCTATCGGCCAAAACCGCACTAAAGAAGTTTCCAACCGTCGGGTAGTGGTCCTGTAGTTCGAGTGAAAACTACAAAAACTTGCTTTACGGCAGACCTACAATCCAATCAGAGCCAGCTATTCTGCAGTATTTATGACAGTGGTAATGAACAATTACACTTCTAACCTGTAGGGGGAGCAAAGAGCAATAACTCTTTAGTGTTACGTTAAGTTTGATTCGAGAATTGTAAAATGTGTTAAATGTTTTCTTAAAACAATAAAATTGGCACCATACACCAAATATACCTTATGTTAACGTATAATCCTAACTTGGTGTTATTGTTGGTTAAAACAATATTGTTATTTGAGGATAAAAAAGTAAGTAATTGCCACATGTATGTAATAATATTACTTTTCTGAAACATCAAGTAAGTAACGTACTACTAATTAATTAAAAAAAATAATGAACTGAATTACTGAATTAAACTGAATGTAGTCACATAGAATTATACACACTTTGTGTGCGCACCTAAGTGGGAACAGTTTGAGTCAGAAACGGAGATAACAGGCCAGCGCTTGACATTTTTGCGATAGAAATATGCAAAACTTCTCAGTCATAAAAAACACCTGCAAGGCCTGAAAGAGATCAAGCCTCAGCAAAGTAAGAAAAAGTATTGCTTTCAATAGTAACTAGTACCTAAGTAATGCAATTAGATACTTTTTTGGGGAGTAACTTAATATTGTAATGCATTACTTTTAAAAGTAACTTTCCCCAACACTGCACAGTACACTCAGATGATAACCTGGGGTTTAAACCAGCTGTGTCAAATTCATTTTAGGTTGAAGGCTGAATGGTAAATAACAACACCATGTGAGGGCCGGAGAATGATTTTTAACCTTTGTGTGCAGATGAATGTGTTAATATTAACTAAACAAACTACAAATGAATTACTGTAGGTCAATTTATTTATGTAGCACATTTAAAACAACAGATTTTTACACCAAAGTGCTGTACATACTGTATATAAAAAGAACACATTTAATCAGTCAATCAATAAAACCAAACCCATCAAGCACATATTATACAAAGGCCATACAGTATGGATATGTCTTTAGATGCGATATAAAAGTCGTAGTGGATGGATTGCTTGAGTTCTGGGTAAGAAGCAAGAAATTAGCATGAAAGCCAGAGAAACACATTTTTGGTTGTGTGAGATTTTCTTGTTTTAATCATTGGCTCATTGGCATTTAACCCTTTCCCTGCCAATGATGAGAATTTCCGGCTTTCCGCAGTACTGTTATTATCCGTTATTAGGCACTTCCGCAACTTATACAACTTGGAAGTAGTGCCTCACGTGAAAAAGAAAGAACTCTGTGTATGTTGTAAAGATCGCTCTGAATCAGATTTCTATCAAAAGTCCTTCACAAAAATGGAATTATCTCAGCTTTTTGCTCACAATTGAGTGTTTTTGAAGAAACCTACCCATATTTGAGAGGCGATAAAAAGAGAAGTAATGAAGGTAGGATGAAAGGTTTTTTTTAAAGCAGAGGGTCTATTCTTTCATTCGATATATTGTTTGTTTATATATTTAAAGAAGAACATTTTCTGGAAGGCATTAAACTTTTGTGAAAATCATGAAAAATGCTGGCGCTGGCTGGCAACTTAAAAAAAAAATGCTGGCAGAGAAAGAGTTAAGGGACACAAAAATTCATATTTTTCTCACACCTAAAAAATGGGTTTTAATAAATGATCACTGGGGTCTTTTATGCTAAAACTTCACAAACATACTCTACTACAGACAACAGAGACTTATTTTACATTTTATGAAAAGTGGCATAATAAGTCACTTTTATCATTGGAGCTATCAATCAAACATCAGTTTAGTTACCAAAATAATGGCAAGATAATAATCATGATCATGCACCGATTTATGTTTTCACTGATGGGTGCTCATTCTCCATCAAAATAAAATATGTACTGTATATGTGCTAGTGCACATAAGTCTGTGACATTTCAACAAAAAACACAAAGTATTTACATCCAGTGTGAGACTTACACTGTTGCAGTCAGATCCAGTACTGAAGATGAAGCAAAAG
Source organism: Paramisgurnus dabryanus (assembly GCF_030506205.2). Lineage (NCBI taxonomy): Eukaryota > Metazoa > Chordata > Actinopteri > Cypriniformes > Cobitidae > Paramisgurnus > Paramisgurnus dabryanus. The sequence continues at coordinate 36,339,354 of NC_133347.1, forward strand.
CAAAGCTGCAGAGAAAATCTCTCACGTCAGGTCACGCATGTCTGCTCAACTAAAATCAATACCAAACACATACATCAGTGGTCCATGAAATGATCGACAAACAACAGCACAAACTTATATTTATCTACTCTAAGAGATTGAATATAACCCATCACTGCATCGCCCTCTGCTGGATGACATGAGAACAACAACTGTGTGATTCACAGCTCATTGTATATTAAACATGTTTGCCTTCTTTAGATCAATAAAGATGTCTGATCAGAGCCAATGAACATTAACGTCTTGTGTTTCTTATGTGCAGATGAAAATGAATGCTCGAGCCAGAGTCACTGCGGCTCAGTGTCCTGTTTCAATACATTGGGCAGTTTTAGATGCGTCTGTCCCGCTGGATTCAGTTTTGATCCTGTGTCTCTCAGCTGTGAGGATATGAATGAGTGCGATTCCCACTCAAACCCCTGCAGATATGGCTGTACAAACACTGAAGGTGGATTCATGTGTGAATGCCCCGCGGGTTACCACAGAGCAGGACACGGGTGAGATATATGAGACATGTCAATCACTGATCCAATCATATTTACAGTAATGTCTCACACTTACAAAACAAACAGTGCTGGTGAAAACCCAAAAGCATTTGAGCGTCTCTGGAGGAAATCTCTGTTTCTGCAGACGTCTGATCATACTACATCACTTTCAACTTCTCATTGCTGACTAACCTGACTTCTTTAATATCTCATTGTGTGCTATGAAAGCTAAATCACCACAGTGAGACATCATTCATTACATCATTACATCTAAGCTGGTCTTCTGTCAGAGATAAACGACTGCTTGATTATTTTGACAGACATTGTGTCTCGGCCACTGGTTTGGGACGGGCCAGGTCTGGAATCGGAGCGCAGGAGGAAAAGCGTTCTTCTGAATTCTGTTATAACTGCAGAAGAACTGAAGAGCTGAAGAGAAGCGTGAGGAGGAGACGATCCTCAAACATCACACTGACAGAATGGGTAAATAACATCAGTATTAATAAAAACATCCATGCACCACACTTCATCAGTTCAATGAATTCATTGTGTTATTATCAAATGTCACGCTCATACAGAATGAAGCTCATCTGCCCGCTGTGGATGTGAATCAGCCGCTGAATTTACAGCTCAAACACAGTCAGGTGAACAGCGGTGAGGCCATACTGAAACTGATGCCCGCTGTCAAACATCTCAAGCAGAAGATGATGTACAACATCACAGCTGGTAACCACCACAGACTCTTCCAGATCAGACAGCGATCAGACATCAGTTATCTATACATCACACATCAGATCTCATCCTCTGACAAACACTACAGATTACAGATCAGATCCATCGCTCCAGATCTTCTCATGACCGTTCACATTACACTACACTAGAGATACAGATCTCAATACATGAAGTGACTCAGGTTTATAACACACTAATGTGAACTGTCATCTCATTGAGACATTACGTAGTGTCCTCCAGGAACAACTGTATCGCTTTTTGATTAACCATAAATAATTTTGGGTGTTTTGACCCTTCAGTTTAAGTAGCAACATTTGTGTATTAATATAAACAACAGTTTTTATTTATATTTATATACAGATGGCATTACAATGACTTTAAATGAACAAAACAACACAGTGTCTGTCTATATGACTGCTATACTTCTTCTCTTGATGTGCAGATTTATTCTTTAAATGTTTCCGTTTTAATGTCTAATATTTAACCTGAAAAATTAAATGAAACGTCTTAAATCTTCACAGATGATGTTTTTATTTCTTTATATGCATATATGGGCAGTTAAGAGAGAACTGACACTGACTTAAAAATAATCTTTTAGAAGAAATCAGATTTGAACCCCTTAGCATTCCTGAAAAAGGCTAAAAAATGCCTTACAAATTGTACCTGCTGTGTTGATTGTATCTTAAAACGGTTTACATCATTTGAATCACAAGAATTTCAGCTTTCAGAGATATGTGACCTGTTTAGCTTTTTGTTTTTGAGTTGTTGTATTTGATGAAGTTTTCTGTCAAATAATGCAGTGTCCTTCTCACGGTACACTGGAATATTTATTAACCAGTTGCGGATGGTCAATAGAGGGCGCTAGGACGCCGCGCTCCCTGCCTCGCACACAAAATAATACAATTATCATTATTTTGTGAATTACATAAATTGATATTTACATGATGCGAGATGATATGAGAAAGCAAACATTTTCCACGGACGATTTTATATGTCCCTCTGCCTGTCTGCACATCTCAAGTTCAGCTGTGGGGCAATCTGGAAATTGCCCACCACAGGAAGGGCCTTTCTTGAAGTTTAGCCAATTGCTGATTTAAGAAATAAACACATATTGTGATATGACATAAAATATAGCCAATCAGTGTCCTAAAATCTGATCTGAGATTGGCAGTTTCTCTGTTGCCCTAAACTGCTAAATTCAGGAGTGAGAGATGGGAGCACAATCTTCGCTACATGTCGTGGACTTATTTCGGGCAATGAGATCAGAACTTTGGCAGAAAAACTGAAGGCAAGAGCTGATATTAGATCAAAATGAATGGCCGTTAACAATGCTTATGGTTCTTTTCTATTCTTTTTAATAAGGGCTTGTGCACACTAAACATTTTACTACGAACAACAAATTAAACATTAAACCTATTTTTGCTACAGAAACCATAGTTTAAACATGGTATTGGTAGTAAGACTGTGGTTATACAAATGATAATCAATCTGCCTAAAAGCATTACTACACTTTTAATAAAACCATGTCATTTCAGTTTCAGCTGCGCTTCTTAACACTCAAGATCCCAGAATTTAGCAAATCCGTAATGAAAAGAAGATCTAATATGGAACAACATTGGATGAAATCCTAAATAAATTCTTATGAATGAGTAAAAGCACAAACCATTTGCTCTTGTGATAACTTGTAAATGAATGGGACTATACAAAATATCATTCGTAATAAGAAACAATTGCAAAGAACAACCAGTTAAAAGTTAAATATGAAAAACATTTGTATATTATTATAATTGTGTTTTTGTGAAATATAGCCTAGTTCTCCATGCACTCTGGTTAATTGTTGTGAGAATTTGTGTAACTTTGTTAACCTATCCTGAATTTTCCACAACTCGTTACGTTTGTGTAGGGACATTAAACATAAGGCAAAAATGCGTTCACTTTATCCTTTCATATAAGTTTTACAGTACATTTAGAAAAGCGATGTTTATCTGCAATCTAATACAGGTAAAGAAGATCTTATTTCCAATTAAATAATTAAATAATATGTTAATTAGTTACAGGTCTGATGATCAGATCTTAGTTGTTACAGATCTAAGATATAAACCATCAGATTTCATTAAAGCCGATGTCTCTGACTATTGATGAGTCTGATGTTGTGCTGTTCTGATCAGATTCTGATCTTCTGGAGGACACCGTTTGTGGTTTGATCTCAGATGTGAAGCTGCCCTCAGGTTTGGATCAGGTTGTTAAGTGTAGCTGCAAAAAAAGACATTTTAATATATACGTTAAACTCATGAATCACAACACATTTTACTGCCATTCAGTCAATGCTGCCGTTTCTCTTCAGCTAGATGTTTCAGTTGTGAATATTTACAGCCATTCATTCTCCAAACTCCATCATCATCCTCATCATTATCATTTATCAGTTCAAAACAGAGACAATACGTGTTTTTCTACATCTTTTTTGTTGTTGTGGATTTGTTACCCCGCTGAGAAAAAGCAGCTTTAACTGGCCGAAGTTTGGTTTGATTTTAGCCGGTTTAGCAGGCTGATTTTAGAGAGGTTTTGGACACTTTTTAGCTCGTCAGGATGGAAGAATGGCTGAGCTACTAGAACCAGCTGAAATCTTTCAATCTTAAAGGTATAGTTCACCCCATGTTGTACTAAACCTGTATGGGTTTCTTGTGTCTGTTGAATACAGAAGATATTCTGAGCAATGATGTTAAGGACAAGTACGCATTGACTCCAATGGAATGAGTTTATCCTACTATTGAAGTCAATGGGTACCATCAACAGTGTGCTTACCATCATTTAGGCTATCAAAACTCATAGAGTTAATGAGAAAGAGTTTTGGGGTGAACTATCCCTGAACAAAACCCCATTAAAACCAGCTTAATCAGATCAAACCAGGCTGTGACCCTTAAATCTTAGTCTGGTTTCAATAAGTTGATGCTCTTCTACATTAAGTGGAATTAAACTTCTTGTTTTTCTTCTCTTTTCTCCCTTAATCCTTGTTTTTCTTTCACGTCTTCATTCTCTTTCTTAAAAGGCAGGGTGCACGATTTTTGAAAAACACTTTGGAAAAGGGAGTCGGGCCGAGTACCAAAACACACTTGTAGCCAATCAGCAATAACGGGCGTGTCTACTAATGACCCGGAGGATAGAGCGCTCAGTTTTAACAGGGGATTAAGCAAATACTGATAAACAAATGAAGTCATGCTAAGACACTTACTTGTGGTATGCAAGTCTTTAAGCCTGCAGCATGTGTATGTGATCTATGTCTCCTGCAGCCGTTTATCTGTGGCAAATTTCTGACCCTTCACCTCTTACTCTTGTTGTGCCAGGCATTTAACATCGCCTTCCATGTGAAACGGAGCAAAACATTCACAAGTCACAACAACAATGCCTTCATTTTACACAGGTTTAACCATGTATTCGTTCAGAAAACACAAGCACACAATATAACTGACTCAAGCCATCACAAGCTAAACACAATCAACACACAATTATGCATGTGTTAACAATTACACTATAAAATACTTGAGTCAAAAAGTGAGAAGCCCAGCCGTTGGGTTAATTTACCATAATCCAGAAAATGTTTATTTGACCCAACAATGGGTTAAAACACTTTGTTTTTACTGTAATAAAGATTGAACACTGTGTGTAGAGTACTGGATCTTAAACTCATAACTTTCAGATAGATGCTTTGCTCAATGCTGCTTTAGTTTTTTATAGATGTGTTGTATTTTTGGCAGAACTGAGAGGTGACTGCTGTCAAATGATGTTGTCTGTCTCTCCCAGGCAATGTCCATATTTACAATGCCAGTTTTTTGGTCATTTATTACAGTGCAGTAATGCAATTAGAAATTCAGAGAAGAGTCATTGAAGAATAACTGAAGATGAACAGACTGAGATCATAAGATAAAGTGACAAGCTCGAAATGTGACCACTGCATTTAACTGTAGTTCTAAACGTGGTTCGAAAGGAGCCTAAACATGCAGGCCTGTCAATCATCATCATCATCATCATGGGCATATGTAAGGCAGCTTTCAAGCCTCCCTGTCCAGCTGCATTTTTTCCTGCATCCCTCCTCCTCCCCATCTCCTCCTTCACTGCTCTCTTTCTTCCTCTTTGCAGTTCTGTTGCAGGGGGTTGAACTTGGGTCTCGAGCCCCGGCCTCAGGTTTGCTCTCTCTGAAGGTTCAGAGCTCAGCTGCAGAGCTCCCTTCGAAGACAGCAAGCAAGTTTGTTTACCATTAATCATTAAGACCTGAATGCGCAGGTAAACTATCACACACACACACACACACACACCTGAAGCAGTGGGCAGCTATCCCAGCGCCAGGGCAGAAATTAGGTTAAGGTGCCTTGCTCAAGGGCACCACAGTTGCAACCCACTGGCATAATCAGGTGTTTGGACTACGAAAAGTGTATAAAACGTAGTTTTATAACACTATGATAAAAATTATTAGCAGTAAGAGATTTCAGTGTTTTGAATTAATCTCAGCAGTGTTTTCTATGCCGTGTATTTGTTAGGTTTGTGCATCATCTGAGTCAAAAGTTTGATTTTGACAGAAGAGAATATGATTTTGAAGAAAATATTTAGTTTTGACCTGGAAGTTTGAGGTTTGTGCAGGTTGGTGTAGTTTTAATTGGGACATTTTTAAGATGTCATATAAATCTTTGGTGTCCACAGAGTAGAGTTGTAACGGTATACTGGTTTGACGGTATACCATGATATTAACATATACGATTATCATACCGCGAAAATCTCATACCGTTACAACCCTACCACAGAGTGTGTATATGAAGCTTAAGCTCAAAATACCCGACAGATAATTTATTCTAACATGTTAATATTGTCACTTTGTGTATGTTTGAAAAACGTTTTTGGGTGTGTCCATAAAATGCAAATGTGTTGATCTCTGCACAGCAAATGACAGTGGCGGGGTTGGATAGTGCAGATTAAGGGGCAGTATTATCCCCTTCCGACATCACAAGGGGAGCCACATTTTGATGACCTATTTTTTCACATGCTTGCAGAGAATTGTTTACCAAAACTAAGTTTATGTTTTTCGCATTTTCTAGGTTGATAGAAGCACTGCAGACCCAATTATAGCACTATAACATGGAAAAAGACTGATTTTCATGATATGTCCCCTTGAATTGTTTAATGAATAGTGTGTTAGCATATAATATACATTTTAAATCAAATTATCATCATGTTTCTTGGTCAAACTGACCCTAACTGGTTTAAATACATTCCACCAGCTGCACCAAATAACCTATTATCTTAAGACATTTTTTATTTTTATAGTACACTTTAGTAACTAACTTTGCAACTACAAATCAACTACCAATCTTTACAGTATTAGTTGATTTTCTGCTTATTATCTATTTACACTTTATTGTCATGACACCTCAACATACATTCAACTTTCTATCTTTGCAGGTGCGTGCCAACTTATTTTACTAACCCCAATATCTTCCCTAACCCTAAAAGTCTACAAATACTCTAATGACAGACTATCAAAACAAAGTGTAACAAAATAGGGACATTACAAAAATAAAAGAGGATATAAAAAATACTGGGTTTTGAATTTTTACAGTTGCATTTAAGATTTTTCATAGATTTTAATTTAATGTAAGAAGAGTTTATCCTTTTTAATTATTTGGAAAAAGACAGGTTATTTTATTGTAGGCTTATTTTGAGCACAATGTACATTATGTGCGTTCAGCATATTAAACACTGCATGTTAATTGTTTGTTCGTTTGAATTGATATCAGGTTAAGTCGTCAGTTGTTATATAAAACAGTAGTTCTTAATGTTATTCCTGAAGGCCCACTGCTCTGCACATTTTGTATGTCTCTCTTATTTAACACACCTGATTCAAATCATCAGCTCATTAGTAGAGATCTCCATGAACTGAACTGAGGCCGGCAAATAAAAGAGACATACAAAATGTGCAGAGCAGTGGGCCTTCAGGAACGGAGTTGAGAAACACTGATATAAATGATCAATGACAGGGGGATCAACGTTATCTAATCAAACACTACATTGTAAGAAAATGTTGCTGTAGTTATGCAGCTGTTTGCCAGTAACTTTTGTAGATTTAATTTTAGTTATTTGCTGGCAACAGTTTGATTAAAGTTAAATAAACATTAAACATTTAAACGTCTTATGCTTTACAGAATGAAACTGTAAAATAACAACAGACTCATGCAAAGCATGTTTTTTCCTTCAGATTTTGGTTCCCAGAATACTTTGCATGAGTCTGTTGTTATTTTATAGTTTTATTCTGTAAATAAAAAGACTTGTTAATATTTATTGTTCATTTAACTTTGAACAAACTGCAAGTAAGTACTGTAGATTTACATTCGTTTTAATTTACTGGCAAACAGCTGACAGTAATATTGTAATGTCTACAGAACTGAAAACTATCACAAATTAATTCGGCTGAACCGGTTTTTTACCCTCCTCTTGTGAAGTGGTTTGAGGGTTTTGCCTTTGGCTCTCATGTGTTTTGACACATTTTCTACATTCATTTCAATTCAGCTGCTGTTTAACTAGAATAATAAAGACATTTTATCATTGGGAAAGCAAATGTATATTGATATACATTGTTGAATACTGATAACTTTAACTGACACAACGCTAATCACAAACGCTTATAGATAGAAAAGAGCAATAGAGAAAAGAGAAAAGAGAAATACATTTTGTAGAAAGTAAATCTTAAATATTTGTTTGAATTTGAAAATATATTTAAGTTTTAACCTTCATATATTAACATATATATTTTTGCCATATATGGGTTGTAAAATTAGAAATGCATTTGTTACACCTGAAATACATTTTGAAATATATCTTTTTCCTGGCCAAAATATAAAAGTTTGTATACAATTTAAGTATAAATGTTTAACCATAAGCCCTGATTTTCCTGTATACGTTATAGTTACGCAGGGGTAAAAATGACCCCAGAGATTAAAAGAGTGATTACAAAAAATATACATTTTAATGATACAAATAATATAAATTATTTCATTTACTTCCCATCTATACATTAAGGCTGTGTTTTGAGAGATATGAAGTACTTTTGTACCCGTTTACCACTCAATTCCTCAACTACACCATTAGCTTGCCTGTGAAAAAGTCACATAAATTATGATCTAAATTGTTTTTAGATATTGATCTAGATGTTATGTGTTGAACTCGGCCAGCAGGTGTTTAGAAAAAAACATAAAAGGATTACAGTTTAGGAAATAAATTATTTTGACAAGCAGAGGCCCATAGAGACCCATTCATTTCACTGAATGTGGCCAACTGCTCAACATCAATACTTAAGTGAAACATTTTGTAAATTTATGTTTATATAAACATTAGAAAGATATATAAATATTATTTTAAATAGAATTTTTGATGCAATTTGAAATGTCTGTTTTTACAAATTACACAGAAATTAGACTGAATGTAAGTGTGTGTGTGTGTGTGTGTGTGTGTGTGTGTGTGTGTGTAAGTTTTACTCTGACTTTGTGTGTGTGTATGTGTGTGAAGGCACCTGTGTGAGCCCACCAATTTACATCTTTGTTTTGCATCTGTGGCTGTTTTTTTGCAAAATTCTGTAATTTTCTTTGGCAGTCATACCTTTGTGTGTTTGTGTGTGAGATTGAGCATGTCTTTTCTATATTGCATTTGTGCTCCAGTACCAGGCCTACTTTTCTGTGTTAAAATTTTTAGATTTATTATGGATGCATTCATTTATTTTTCTGACAAATAAAAAATGATTTTTTTGCATTTCCCATTCATTTTCAATTGGGGTCATTTAACCCCAGAGGGACTATTTAAGTAAAAATTTTACGCCTCTTTAGAACGACTTTTTTTACAAGAATCTTGACAGATAATCTGGAAAACTTTTAATGCAAAGTGAATATAAATGCTCATATATATATATATGGTGAAAAAAATTCTAAACATACTTATTTGCCCTTTTTTGTATGTTTTGAAATATCTTTAAAATTATGTTTGAAACAAATATATATTTTTTGCCATATGTCTGCCCATAGAAAACCATTCAATAAAGGCGTCTGTCACTGCCATAAACACCTTCTGTATTATCGGCCCCTAAAAGATTTACTTTTCTTATAGTTTTTGAGCAAACTAAAGTTTTCCTTAAATGTTTTTCTATAAAGCTGGGTTAAAACTGTACATTGGGGAAGTCATAATATTAATATGTCCTGTAAGTGCTGCTACAACAATGTTGTCATGTATAATATTGTAATAATGTACAGGAGCAGACACAGCAACAGTTGATTTTCATTTGTTTATTATTATATATTGCAGTAAGGATGTAGAAAGCGTTAATACCCTTAACCGTTAAAATGTTAGAAAAAAGCATGAGACATAACAGTAGAGTATATCAAAAAACATTACTGTTCCAGCAAACATCATTCAGATTAACCCTCATATGATAAAGCTCAGAACACCTCTGCTCAGCGTAGTGTTTCTTCTTCTTCTTCTTCTTCCAAAAAAACCCCAAAACAAAACTATTTCAAACTAACATGAAAATAAATATTTCTCACCATAATCATTTGTAACTATGATTCCACTCCCTTCATTAATGTGCTGAGGCTATAAAGATATTTACAGGTTAATATGAAAGTACAACAGTGTCATCTAGTTGACAATGCATCTGACAGTGCTTTTCTTATTCAACTCATTACAGCTTTCCAGTGAAGTTAAACAGACCCCGGTTACATTCAACAGAAACTCAAATCTGTTTCATCTTACACAGGAAACATCAGAGAAACATATGAGAGATAGAAAGAGAGAGAGAGAGATAGAAAGAAAGAGAGAGAGAGAGAGAGAGAGAGAGACATACAGTATAAAGCACCTCAATGCTACAGCTGCAACTAGATGTATTTTCTACAGACCAACACACAATTATATGCTTGTGATCGACTCTCTCTAGATCTAAATATAATATACAAGTGTCTTTAGGCTTGAAGATTGAAATGGTTTATGGTTGAAATGGTGATGTTGTCATGATTTGACTGCTGTACAGTCACACAAACACATACAGTAGTAGTAGTAAGATTGTACCATCGGCTTTAAAACTTCATCCACTTGAAAAGAAAATGACATGCAGCACACGAGTAAATACTAGTTTATATTGAGAACTATAAATATGAATATATTCCTTCTAACATTGGAGATTTCTCAGGGACACAAAACTGTAAAGCAGTTCAAACACAGAACCTGTAACGATACAACCCAAACAAATCAGCATTCAAAACAAAAACCCTGTATATGAACTTCTCTTACTGTAGTTTTAGTGACGGTTGGCCCAAATAACAATCATCTGACATTCAGACAAACTGCATAAGAAAATGTGAGGCTTCAGCGAGAGGCACTCGATCAATCTGAGGTTCATTGAGTCGCACATAAATCACCTGCATAGAGGTTCAAACAAACCTCTTTCAACACAGAAAATACATTCGTACAACTCCTAATGACATCCCATTAAGGCCTTTAACTGAAGAAAGACATTGGCCAATGAAAGCAGGGAAGACCCAGACTGAAATGATGATGGATGGAAAACAACACAACAACCTCGACAGGCGTTTTACACGTCATGACGGTTTAAATAAATGTGAACATGGGACAGCATTACATTCTGCTTTAGACATCCAATCTGTCAGTCTACATGAACCTATCGGTCAAGCGATCATGGCTTATAGACAGAACTATACCGTATAGAAAACAATCACAACGTGTTAAGGCAAACAGGTCTCTCATCTCTCTCTGGATTGGCTTCTGTGTTCGTCAGATCTGATTTCACTTTAGTTTCATCTGTCTGCCATCATTCAGCATCTCTACGTGAAAGCACAGGCTGCTCTGTAACAGTGAATAATAAACTAATATAGTTTTCAATTCAGTCTACTGCGAGGTCGATGCTGATGGCCCTCAGGTTTGGGTGATGGTTGTGACACAAAGGGGCGAAAAACGGCACCACCCAACACGCTGCTGCTGCCTAAAGGAAGACGTTAAACAGAGAAAAATAACCTGCCTACAAAAATAAAAACAACACTGTAGAAAACAGTTTGAAATGCAGCGCAGTGGAAACATTTAATCCCACTGGCATGATAAAATCACAAACGCTTCACATTTAAAACCCAATAAAAACAAAGGTCTTTATCTACATCGTTATAAATCACCAGTCAGGGCAAAAGTTGAAGAGTTTAATTTTCATTGCACAGGAAGGCACGTCCACAAGGCTAGAAAAAGTGTGTGTGTAAGTGTAAGTGTGTGTGTTTCTTCCAAGTGAGAAAAGAAGAAATGAGGCGATTATTGCTTCATCAAGAGCAAATTAAAACTTAAGAAAGAGGAAAAATAATCCACAACTCAAAAAGTTGTGCGTGTTATAATAATGCTAACAACAATTAGTGTTACATTGTGTGCTCAGAAACCTTTGACTCAAAGACTATAGAAACCGTCAAATGTTGATCTTTCATCTGGACCTCGGCGGCGTGGAGAAAACGTTTCAGTTGTTGAAACCGGTGAGCTACAGAAAGTGTCTCTGTGCGCATCATCATCATCATCATCACCATGTGTGCTCGCTAGTGCACATCATCGTCATCATAATCGTGATAATGTGTGCTGGTTCGTGTGCGTTCACCCTCTTTATGAATAGAAGGTGAGGACGCTTTGATGGTTTCCACGCACTAACAGAATGGGTGGCAGGTCTTTGGATAGCGTGTCCAACCAGGCCATGTAAAGAGCGCTGGATACGGCTCCTTTCCTGGCCAGCGGCATGCTCCTGTGACGCCACAAACCAAAAGAAACAACATTATTAGACAGACTGTACTATGTTTAGTCATCATGCATGAACACAATAAACATTCATTTATATTCATGCCTATGTTATTACATCAAGCTATCTGGTGTGTGTATAGAAACTTTTGTGTTTCTTACATGACAATGAGGTTTGCTGTGCTGGAATGTTCCTTCAACAGCTCGTTCAGTCGGATCTGACGATTAGTCTGAAGAAACAAACACAATCACAACATTACACGCCAACATTACAACAACTCATTCATTTCAAACCCAGAGTTACAGAACAGCTGCTGAAGTAATTGAGACGCTACTCGTGATCAAAGATATCTGAATGTATGCAAAGTGTTTCAGATGTGCTTATACTGATGTTTAAATGATCCATTAGCAAATATAATATGAATATCCACCTATTATTTCACTTCAGTCACTCATGAGTTTAGCTAACTTAAGTTTTGATTTCATTCAAAAACAATGATCAGAAATAATAATTTTCAAGTGGAAATCATCAAAGCTTACACTCAGATCTGTGTTGTAGTACAGTATTTGTGAAATCAATGTGATCTTGATACAGTCATTCACTCCATTTCACGATGTTGGGATTTAAGTTTTCGCCCTTAACTACTAAACATCTTAGATTGAGATATAAAACTTGTGTTCACCTGGGGAGGGTTCCCACACCTTAGTTAACTTCAAATTCAAGGACCTTTCGAGGACTTTCAAGGTGCAATACCCTCAAATTCAAGGACTAAATGTGGGGACACATTTCATGTAAGAGCAAGGTTACATTGCGTTACCTTTTAAGATACATTGTTACAGTTCCCTTTCGAGGGAACTCACGCTGCGTCACTACGGTGACACATTGGGGACGCCTCCAGGGGTAAGTGCATCTGAATGTTTATATCAAATTCAACCAATGGTGAGGCTTAACCACAAATACAGGGTGACACTGGAGTCAGGAAGTATATCGCTATCTAAAATATTGCCAAAGACGGCATTACAGGGACGTAGGAAGTATGACAAGGGAGACGCAGCGTCTCGTTCCCTTCTCAGGGAACAACAGTTACATACGTAAACCGAGACGTTTGTAAAAAAAGCATTTAGTATGAATCAACATTCGCACACAGAAGATATAAGCATTTACAACGAACAGTTTAGCCCTTTTTGTGCCTAAAAAGTCTAGAATTTTTATGATATTATCCTACACTACACAGGGAATATTATGGATTTTTTCCCCAAAAAATTTCTTGCATAAAATAGATTCAAGCACTTTCAATGACCTGTATCTCTGTAGGTATATTTTCAAAAACTTTCAAGGATTTCAAGGACCCGTGGGAAACCTGTGTGGGGTACCTCAAGGCTCTGTTTTGGGGCAGCTTTTGTTTTTCTGCTTGGCCTCAAAGTTTTATAAACATCTCACAACAATATTAAGTTATCTTATAAAAATAGACATTAGTGTTGGGCGATATGCCCCATAGTAAGATCGCCCTATCACCAGCCTGTGAGATCACTAATACAAGATAGTACTAGGGGCAGGGCAATAGTTTATTCATTTATTTGTTCATTTTTTACTCATAAAACGCAGGCACTCCTACGTGCCAGGGAGCAGGAACGTCACATTTGCTGGTTTAAACCCCTGTGTGTCCAACAACCTCTCTAGCGCAACGAAGTGTCAGAGCCGCACGTATTACAAGCTCATGTGCGAGGAAGAGTCCGAGTCATGTGCATTATAAATCCAGGTGCGTCCGTGCACGTTACCATCTCTCTTGCACAAAGTGAAGCCCACAAAGCCTCTAATGCGAGGAAAAGCATGCATTGCGCATGTTAATGTGAAATTATGATGATTATAATATTATACAACTATAATGGGCAAACATTCCAACTATAGTCATGAAGGCCTGTTGTCGACAATATGTCTGACTATCGTTTATAGGCACAACCCTAATAGAAATTTTACACACATGCACAGAACCTCTCAGTGTTATCTTTGGTTCAGGTCTTCAGTTCTTATTGACCAGCTCGTCTCCTAAGAAGAATCAAGGAGAGAGGATATTTCTCCTGCACTTTTATCCAGTCTATCTATAGTAGACTCAGTTTAAGATCTAACCTCACATATTACTCACTAACCCAACAGCTATATCTCAATCAGCTGTAATCTGTACTCAAACACACGAGCCAGGTGCGGTCAATAAGGCTGATAAATGTAAGATATGTGCTTTCTAAATGATAACTGAGACCTTGGCTTTGTAGAGCTCCAGCTCATTGTCTGTGATTCTCCAGGGTTCCTCGCTCTTCATCTTCTCAGCAGCTTCCTGCTCCATGTCATCCTCTCTCAGTTTATACGACTCAATCATTTCAGCAAACTCTGTCAAGCTGTTGAAATGAAGAAAACCACAGGAGACGGACTCTGTCCTTATACACGAGCATGTTCAGACCACTGAAATATCTCTACATTACTTTTAATTATTCAATTTATTAGAAACAAGAGGTTCCAGTTTAGACTAGATAAAGCTTAATTATTTTTTGTTTTTGGATATTGTGAGGTTCATACCCTTCTGACTTGGGCTTGGTGTTGATGTCACCCAGGACGGTGATGTCAGAGAAATCGATCCTAAACTTGCTGAGCAATGTGGCCATTCTGTGAAGACAAACAATAAAAGTCTGATGAATAATTCACTACAGGACTAAATAATGCAGATTATATTTGTGCCACTGTCTCCTTTTAATGTCCGATTGCTTTCTTATCTCACCAGAGGACTGAGGTTGAGTTTAATGTTATGATCACATGTAGTTTAACCCATCCACATGACTGCAATACCTCAGATGATTCATTCAGATTCATGCAGCAAAACACAATGAAACGAAAACCGCTAGACAATGTCGCTATAAAAAGCTGGCGGCTGCTGAATGAACGTCTAATAATAACTAACAAAGACTCGCAGCTACAGCTGCTGACTACAATGAGAAAAAACCTTCACTCATACACACCAACACATGAATGCACAGTCCAATATAAACTCATCCATCAGTGAAACAAAGATGTTTGAATGTCAACTTCTACTTACGCTCTGCGATCGTGATCGATCCTGTTGATCTTTCCACCGATGAACACACGAATCTTACAGTCTTTCCATTTCTTCTTGTTGGTGATCAGATACGGGATCAGAAGGGTCAGACCTGAAACACAAAAACACACAGCGTATTTAAATAATCCTTTACATTTCAATGAGGAGGAGATATACAAGTGTTAAATACTTTAAGTAGCTCTAGGTTTGTGACGCAGGATTTCACCTACATGAAACTAAAGTCACGTTTGCTTTTATCAAGGCCCAATATAAGAGAAAACAGATACTGAATTAAGATTATGATTGGTCTAAATACATTAAAAACTGATAACACTAACTGTGCTTTCACACCACCAGCGAGAGCGTCAAAAAAAACTCTGGCTGCCCTGCCAACGACGCTATAGATGGTTTCATCGTACGCACGCGATACACGTCTGGATCCGAACCTTACTTCCGGTTTCGTTTTTTTAATGGTCTGACTAGTTACTAAACTGATCTCTTGAACGAATGCCTCGTCGAAAATAACAAATGTTTTGGTTTCCTAGGTAATCTATGTGTTGTTTTTTGCTTGTTATATAAATAAACTACGTTTAAAGAACTTTGTTGTTATTTATTCTTAGCGGAGTTTACCGGAAGTTACGTGCGGTCGCTTGTTTGTGTTGTTACTGCTGAAACGGTCTATAGGTAAGGTGTAGAGGATGCTCTGACGATCGAATGCATTCTCTGAACTCCTCTCAAGCGGAGGTTTCCGCATTCTGATTGGTTGGGCAAACCGCGTCATATCTCATTACCATAAAGTTTAGATTTCGACTCTCCTCGATGCTAACACCGTACATGACGCACATGACGCACTTCTCACCGCCGTTTCTCATTGAAAATGACTTCTGGACACTAAAACTAAAATGATCTACAAAAAGCTTGAAGACGACGTCTGTACATCACAAACATTTGCAGAGAAGTGTAACACTTGATGAATATCAATACAATGATGAACATGATTAACTGTTAACCATTATTAAGCAGCTTAATTGATTTCAAACGGCTTAAAAGTTACTTAATTTATTCATTAAAATAAGCATTTAAGGAGGCCTCGGTACAGTTAATGTTTTATGTATACGCAAGGTTCCGCGTACAGTGAGCGCACTGCAAAATGTTTGTACCCGTATGTCACACATGTGCATTTATTTTTCTTTCAGTAATTTGTTTATCCACAAGGTTGCAACCGTGCCCTGGGGCGTCGAACCACGAAATGGACCAGAAACTTGTGCAAGCTACATTCACAATGGAGGCCATAGATTGTCCAAAGACGTCAGGAAGTAACTATACAGCGAAAGAGGTTTACGTAAGGAATAACTGACAACAGGCCCTTGAATTTTAAGAAAATATGTTATAATTCTAGATTAATTCTTTATTCTAGATATAATTCTAGATTTCACCACTAGAGGTCTCATTTTCAACACAATGACAAAAGCAAAGCTTAATGACGTTATGAAGGAGAATGAAACAATGTTTCATGTTGTTTGCACCATCCGGAGACGTATGGGATTGGCTGATCACGCTCACAGATTAATTAAATTAAATTAACGTTTTATTATCTGTAAGTCTGATCACATTATTTTATGCCATCGTAATAAATTAGCCTCAAGACACAACAGCTGTGTGTTAGATGCTGTATAACCGCCACTTCCACGGTGTGTCCACTTGTTTTGCTGCAAGACACTGAGACTAGCGCAGATATTAAGTCACTAAAAGTGCGACACTTACAAGGGACGAGCCATTTTTTAAAACCAAAATTTCTTTGGATTTACAAATCCTTGGGAACTTTTGGGATAATGAGAGCGCATGAAATATAACACACCGTGACAAAAATCTTAAATATTGTGGCTTTAATTGTGATTTTAGCACATGAGTTTAGTCTTTAACTCTTTCCCCGCCATTGAGGAGTTAACATGTCTATTAAGAGAAAATGCTTTCCTGCCAACAACGAGTTTTTCTGGCAATCCGTATTTCCACTATTATCCACCAGGTGGCAAGCAGTTCAAACTCGTGAATCTGATCTCTCTGAATCTGATCTCTGTCAAAAGTCCTTTACCAAAATGTTTTTTGTTTGTTTGAAAGCAGAGGGTCTGATCTTAATTTGATATATTGTATGTTTATATATTTAAAGAAGAACATTTTTCTGAAAGGCATTAAACTTTTGTGAAAATCATAAAAAATGCTGGCGTTGGCTGTCAACATTTTTTACAACGCTTCCAGGAAAACATTTAAACTGTAGAAATGCTAAAATGGTGTTAAAACGCCTCATGGATGTGTGAATCCTCATGTTCTGTTGTTTATCAGGGTTTCTGCAGGTTTCACAAAGTCTAATTTAAGACTTTTTAAGACCTTTTTAAGGCCATAATGAATGAAATTTAAGACCTATATCACGACAATGAAGTCCAATTTTATAGTCCAGTGTACATGTATCCATGTGTTTTTTTTAGAACCTTATATCTTTCATGACAAAAAACAAGATGTGTTTTCTAGGTGTGTGACAAGACACGAGAAGATTGGGTTTTCGAGAATAACATCAGCCAAGATGTTTACACTTTGCTGATATTAAGGTGAAGTTTTTCACCTTAAACGTCATACAAGGTTTTAAGAAGTCCCCAATGACAAAATATATGAAGAAAAATAGCATTTTAATGAACTAAAATCACATTATTTTAAAATGTTTTAACCAATCCTTGGGTGTTTTTCTAACATTTATTTTGGTAAAGGATGATGATCAAGTAATATGATTTTTTTTGGTAATAAAAATAGAGCTAAATGGGAAAAAGCATTAACGATGACAATAATAATTGATTCAAATAATGTATCAAAAATAAACACATGGTTTTATGTAACAACAATGTTAAAATATTAGGTCTGGTTACCCAGATAGAGTTTAGATGAATCCAGGACTAGGTCTTATTTATATTAGGACTTTTAAGGAGTTTTTAAAAATATAACTTCCAAAATACTTTACTGGTGTGCATCTTGAAACAAAACAATGGCAGGGAAATATTTTATGGCAAAAATAGAAATAGTTAAATTGCTGAGACATTGGCAGTCTAATGCACAGGATATGCAAGCAGTGGGCTTTCATGCATGACAGAGTAAAAGACCACACCATTAAATTCTTATATATCCTATCATACTTAGATATTTACATAGACAAAGTAAACAACTTAGAATTAAACAAAGCTTTGAATGTTTTAATTCAGAACTGTTAGAATTAATCAGCAAAGTATTACCTTTGTGCAAACAAGACAGGCTTCGTTTTATTTTAATACAATTCTTTGTGTGTATTTGGGTTAATGTGGTTTTACTTATTTATTTGTATAATCGAGAATGAAACCATGAGTAAAGGATATAGAGTGTGTTAGACCTATTATCAGATCCACCCTCCGGAGCAAAGGGGGCGCTAATGCACCTATAAGCTGGATGTCAACCGCCGTTAAAAGAGAATAACAAGACAGGCTTCGTTCGTTGGCAGTGGAGCAGCTAAACGTTTATCGGATGTATGATGGAGCAGAAGCTGCGGTGCTTAAAACTGCTTATGCAGATGTTTAGCTTGT
This sequence comes from Paramisgurnus dabryanus, assembly GCF_030506205.2. Lineage (NCBI taxonomy): Eukaryota > Metazoa > Chordata > Actinopteri > Cypriniformes > Cobitidae > Paramisgurnus > Paramisgurnus dabryanus. Next base: position 36,358,092 of record NC_133347.1, read on the forward strand.
CGTGGTGCTCTTTAGGGCTACTCTGCTGTAGGCACAACAGAAATGAGAGATACCGGGTGTTTTCGACAGGTTTCTGCAGCGCCTTTATGTTTCTTACATTACATGTGTGCCACTAAAACTTTGATGCCCACTGTTCCGAGTTTTAAAACTTTCTTGCAAAATAAACAACGCACCCCGTACGCTAACTGTTCTTTACCACGGAGCAAAATCAGGATTAAGTAACCAAATTTCATTAAATGTGTACTTCCCCATAGCTAAAACTCACACTTTTCTCCATTTGCTTATACCCGGTCCACGCAGTTTAGCGAACTCCCCACAAGTTTAGTAGATCCTATTCAGTTTTGCTTGACACATGACGATGTATAAAACAGTTACAATGTTCTTGGCAGTGTTGGTTGGACAACATTTTAAGACCTTTGATACGCGGATTTAAGACATTTTAATGCTAATTAAGGCCTTATTTTCATACTAAAGAATTTAAGACGTTTTAAGACTTTTTAAGGATCCGCGGACACCCTGTTTATGCTGCTATTTGTAAATATTGTGTAAAATAAACCCCCTATTGCTCTTACTGGTTAACAGTTAATGATGGATTAATAAGTGCCAGTTATCAGTCAGGAAAAAACTGAGCATTCATACTTTGTAAGCGTAGTGAGTATATTTACAAATGACATCGTATTGAATTTATATTTATAGTATATAAAATATGTATATTTATGTATAAATATAGTATATCTGATTATATATTTACCTCCATCATCAAAGAGCCACCACACATCCACCGTCCCTTTGCCTTGTTTCTTCTGAAACTGCTGACTGGCGTCTAACAGCTGCTGATCCATCACATTCAGAGGAAGAGTCGGACTCTTTTTATCTGAAACACACATACAAATATACATTATCAACACACAGATACACACAACACACATGGACAGATAAAGATGAAACACTTTAAAAGCAGACAGAGGAAAGATTGAAGAGAAATCTTCAGTGGGAAACACAAGAAACCCTGCAAGAGGACACCGAGTATTAGAGGACAAACACACAGGAAGTGAAGTCAGAGCTGAAGCACGCGCTACGACACAACTACACGTAAAGATAAGATCAGATGTTAACAAGGAGAAAGCAGCTTATAGTTTTTATAGTTTTAAACCAAACTCATGCAGATCTGATGAGACAGAAGGAGTAAGAACTGAGAATGATGTCCTGCCTTTCTTTAACAGCGGCTGACTGTGAGATCGGCTGTCATCATCCTCATCTAAATATAATGAAATAAACACAGATCAGTTAAAAACTGCTGTCAAAGACACCTTATCCTCTGCTCTTTATACAGTAACATCAACCTGAGAGAGAGAAAACCATCATCATCATCGTCATCAATATCACTTAACAAATTATTTAAAGGGTGCATTTAAAAGGACCATTTTATGAGGTTTTTTTGTGTGCCCAGACCGTGTATGTGAGTTTAAGCTCAAAATAGCCCATAGATAATTTATTATAGCATGTTAAAATTGCCACTTTGTAGGTGCGAGCAAAAATGTGCTGTTTTTGGGTGTGTCCTTTAAAATGCAATAGAGCTGGTGCTAATGCAAACACTGATCACCATAATGGTGGTTTGTTGAAATTGAAACTCAATTGTACTGTCAATTATTTCCCTCTCTGCACTAAATGGCAGTGCTGTGGTTGAATAATGCAAATTAAGGGGCGGTATGTGTGATCTTTTTCATATTTTCTAGGTTGATAAAAGCACTGGGGACCCAATTACAGCACTTAGTTTACATATATGTGTTTGCGTTTTAAAACGCATTACTTCTGCCATGGTTACTTCTTTCATTTAGACTACTCCAGCGTTTTCAACCCTTATAAATGGAGTCGTTGGTAAACGCTGCAGACCCCGTTTTATTTTGAGAACTCTGGGGGTTGAGCTGTAATGTAGACAAACGTAGCTGTAGTTCACTGACAAGCTAGGCAATATCACGCAGGCGATTAGTCCGCTATTATGAATGTGATATTGCCTAGCGTGTCAGTGAACTACATCTCTTTGTAGTAAATGCCGCTTTATCTGAAAGCAGGCGATGGTGATTTACTACTAATCACTGAGAGCTATACAGACGAGATGTGCATGATAATGGCATGCAATTAATTGTGCTGCTCTGATTCGCCAAGCCCCTATCATGTGACCATTACACAACTGAAAGATTACACTGACCAGCTGCAATAACTTTATAAACAATAAGATGAAGACATGGAGTTTCAGCTGTTTAAACACTGTATTTAAACTCATTGTGTGTTTACTTATGACACATGAATCCTCACACCAGAGGATCAGTTATGAAATTCAATACAAAAGATTCAAACATTTATAACACTGCATACATGTGCACACTATTATTAGAGACAATAAGCTCTTATACACGATCATGTCTGGTGTGTGTGTATGCTTATGTTTCATGTCTTTACACCTGTATAGTGTGAACAGAGATCAGTTTTAAAAAAAAATGCTTTAGTAAGGACCAAAATAAAATTTAAAAATAAGGTCATTTGGTCTGGTTTGACTCATTCAACATCAATCTGATCTCATAAAACATCTTTCTCTACATAAAAGTTATTAAAAGATTTGCATTGTTTATATTTTTAACATCTGATTGTGAGCGTGTTGGTTATTTTGCCAGCTGTGCTTCTCTATAGAGTTTCTTTATCCCCTGTTGATCTCCACTTGCAGCTATATTTATTTTCTCGGCGAGTCCTCCAGCATCAGCTGGAGCTGAGAGGAACTCATTTATCAGAGAAAACACACACATGACAGGATAAACAAACAAACACTCGCTCTATTCCCAGACTACACGCTTCCCACGACTTGCTTTATAGAAGAAAACACATGTGTGCGAGATGAGACATGTTTGGGTCAAAAGGTCACCATATAACTTCCTGTCTGATCAACTGAAGATGAAGAACATTTAGAAAACTCAGCAGGGTCTTAATTGAAAATTAAACTCAAAGCATACATACACAACATACTTTGTTCAATTTGGATGTTGAAAATGTTTTGTTTATAGTAATGTTAAAGCACAAACCTTTCTGTACAGCCGGACTGTTCTGGAGACTGGTGGCTTTAGATGAGGGTTTAGAGGAATCTCCATCAGAGTCTTTATTCATATCCACTGACACCACCACATCCTTCATAGCTGAAGATTCATCTTAAAACAGGAATGAAAGATTTTCAGGTCAGTGAAGTCACAGCAAATCAACATGAACAGAAAGTCAAGTCAACAGAAAATAACCTCAATTACATGAACAATTTCATTCATCTAAACACTACAGCAACATCACGCACATCCAACCGTGTCAAACACACACACAAACACAAACACACACACACACACACGCACACGCACGCGCACACACACACACACACACACACACACACACAAACACACACACACATCATGTATGTGAATGTATTAGTTTAGATGATGATGTGATGTGGCATGTTGTACCTTGACCTTGAATGTGAGAAATATCAAGTCCTTCTGCCAGTCTGAGAATCACCACACCATACTGATAATCAAAAGCATCACTACACACAAACAAAAATAAACAACTGTTAATGTCTCACAGATGGAAGACACACAGATCTAGATGTGGAAAAAAGTTTAGATTTAACTCCTGAGTTAATCTGTTTGTCCAGTTTAAATACAACCCATAACACCAAAGTTTTTTACATGGGACTTCACAAATGGATTCAATTCAAAAAGGTTTAAATCTACTGACTCAAAAGTAATCCCTGGTATAAACAACATAACCTCTGTTTTCTTTTCATTAAAATGAAGGAAATTCAGTGCTATGCAGCCCTTATTTTCCTCAAGACACGACAATAGAGGCACTTAAAGAGCAAATATCTTTCCGTTTCAAAGGCAGATACATTTACAGATCATCGGCATAGCAATGAAAAGAAATACCAAATTTTTTCTAAAAATTTGTCCCAAAGGGAGCATAAATGGGGAGAACAGAATAGGTCCCAAAACGGAGCCCTGGGGGACCCCACATGTGAGAGAAGCAGTTGAGGAGACAAAGTCACCAAAACATGAACTGTAAAGAAGGTCGCATACTGAGCGAGAAGTGGAGTGCCTAAAGATGCAAAATATCCATAATGCACAAGATTTAACATTATTGTGTAATTTATTACGTAATATGTGATGTTGATCTTTGAATAGGCTGTATGGCCTGGTTTCACAGACAAGGTTTAGCTAAAGCCAGGACTAGGCCTTAAGTAAATTAAGATTTTTAAACATCTTTTATAAACATGCCTTAGAAAAAGACGTTACTGGTATGTATCTTGAGAAAATCTAATTAACATAAAATAACTTGCACTGACAGATCTTAAAATATGCTAAAATTGAGACAGATCAAACTTAAGCCTTGTCTGTGAAACCAGGGGTTTTTCACATTAGTTAATGTGTTACAAATATGTAACCCCTGCAACAAAGGTGCAAAACTGTTTTGTTGTATCTGTTGTCTAGGCAACTGTAGCGGATGTCCAAATATGGTCATATGTTACTGTTGATTAGGTGGAACTAATTATGGCAGAACTGTTTTACCGGCAGCTATAAAACAGACGCACAATCGCGTACACTACATCATGCAGTTTCACTGGCAAATGCAACTACCTGACAAGTGAAGCTAGAAGAATGTGATATTTAAATGGAAGAGTGTGTCATTATGTCATTTGTTAATAATTTGGACAAACAGGATGTTATTTATTGTTAAACTATGTAAGTGGCACAACAGGAATTACAGCAGAGTCACAGCAGACAGCCGTCGTCAGTTGCTGCTGATGTGTGTACAACCAGGCTTCACTATAGAAGACATTAAAGTGAACCGTATATTGCTTATTCATCTGTATGTGTATGAAGTGTGAAGAAATCTACATCAGACAGATCTCTAACAAAACAACTCACTGAATGATATTGATGTAAGTCTCCACATCCTTTATATCTCCAATCCTCCAGTCATTCTTAAAGCCCACAACTAAAGTGTTGGGCTTCAAACGGCCGAGTCCAGTCGCCTGTAACACACAAACCTCTGTTCATCTGTACTGTACCAAGACATTCATCCATAATCTGCCTCTAAAACAAATGACTAAAACTAAAGACCATCATCATCTCTGCATGTTCCTCACATATGAGTGCATACACACACCTGCAGAAGATACTGCGTTCCCTGACGAAGATCTTCAGACACAACAGATGTATAAAATGCTTTGGAGTTGTGATTGAGGAGCCAGCGCTGATAGCGAAACGCTTCAGTGTTCAGATCTTTAAAGTTGGGTCGACGAGAGCTCTGTGAATGAGACAGCAACACAACAGAAAACTCAAACAACTGAGGAAATAATGACATCAGCTGAAGGTTTGCTAATGGAAACAGACTTTCAAACAGTGCATTATTGATTTGTGTGGTCTACACAGTCCTACATAATCATAGATTTAATGTCAACTTTATTACTCTAATGTTACAATAAATATGAGTAGAAGAACCACAACCCCCTGATAATGATGATATGTTGAATAAGAAAAGAGTCTGATGAATCATAATGGGTAGTTCAGATACTCACAATGCGCACATGACCACAGACCATCAAACCAACGTTCTTAGTGAAGGCATGGACCAGATGAAGAATTGCTGGACGACAGTTTGGAGCTCCTGTCATGACCAAACACTGAGGCCTGAAAGAGACAAAAACAGAAGCTCTGGTATAATCCTACATCTGTGAGAGCACACTTAAACACTTTCTCATGACCTCTCACCCAGCTTCATTTATCCCATCAAGAAAAGAACATGAAGCATTACTGAACTTCAAAGAAGCCAGGATTACACAAATGAGATCTTCAAGCTGGACAACAACATCATGTGTGTGATAATGAGATTAAAGTCTAAGCTGCTTATAGTTCTTCACTGATCATCACCATCATCTACTGCTGCTTACAAAAACACTAACAGAGATTTTTACATTACTAACATCACATATAAATACAATAGAGGATTAAATACAGACAATGGGCTCAGGGGTTAATGCTCATGTGTGTGTGCATTCATTTTAAGTAATCCATTAGACCAGAGATAATTATTCTGCTTATACCACAGTTATCATACTATAAGACATTTGACAGGTTTTTGTCCTTAAAATGTTCTTAAAACTTCTTAAACATCTTATCTAAAGTCTCCGTTGCCAATTCCAAAATGTCAATTTGGTCTATCAATATTCTATATGATTTTTTTCTTCAGTACTTCAGTATTAATTTGTTCTAGGGCAAGTCAACCGGAGGTAAGCAAGCCAAAAAATGGCTCTCCAATCATCTCTATCCGGCCGGTTGTTTTAAAATCAGCAGACAGAAGTGATGCATTTTAATGTGTTCCAATCAAAACACTGTGTTCAAGGTGAAAATTATTCATCCTTTTGTTTAATTTGATCAGTAACACTTTAAAACTTCCACCTCCTCTGTCAGCTCTAGCCACTGAAAAGAAAGAAGCGGAGAAATCAGGTCAGTTTGAAAAGCTTATCAGTGTGACGTGGAACTGATCAAGGTCATTACTATTCATGAGCTCTCCAACCTGAGACCGCGCCCACATATTACGTGTAGTTCAGTGAGTTTTCATAACAAGTTACAGCAAGGATGGCTAAACGCCAACCGTACCATATTTGGGCCATTGTTTTTGTCGAGAGACATCATTCCTATTAAACGAGGGAATCATAACAGTTGCTACATGTTTGGATGTTCAGAAGAACGCTGGATTTAAAGAGAGACTGCGATTAAAAAGCAATGCTCCTCCATCAATATGGAGATCTGGACAGAATGGCGCGTAAAACACTTTAGTAATATGTTTCACAGTGGCGGCCGGTGACTTCTCTTCCGAGGCACGCGAATTTACGCGAATTCATGCAAGGGTTTACGATAAAATACATGTGTATGTGTGCGTGTGTGTGGGGGGGGGTTACGATAAAGACACGCGTGTGTGTGTGTCAAAAGGGTTTATGATAAAATATGTGTCTGTAAGAAAGACACTGTCTTAAGACACTCACTTAACATTAAACTGATTACACATGAGATTAAATAAGTATTGAAAGTTAGTTTGACTACGAAAAACTGTTATCCAATCATAACAGTGGGCGTTTACTTCAAAGTCGTCAACGCAGCACGCCCATTAAAACGGATCATTTCTCTAACCAGCCTCAAAATCAGGGTACAAAATGGCCTATTACTTATTGCTTTTGATGTTTTTGGATGTAAAAACCATGCAAACGTCATGAGTAGACCACAGACAACAGTATAAAGCAATAAAAACGACAGAGGAAGGGCACCTTTAAAGGCTCTTGCACTGGAATGAGCTTCTCTCCCACATTGACAATTAAACTGAAATTTTATTAGGACTGCCACTAGAGGGTGAACTCCAACAGTCGCATTCGAATGTAGTGTACAATGAAAAGGCAGTTTAGCCTATATATCTTTAAAATATATATAAAAAAAAGAATAAATAAAGTGTAATTTGAGTCATTAGGAGAATACTGGCTATATGTTGTGAATACTTGAAATTAAACAATTTATGAAAGTCAAACAGTTACAAACAAAAGAAGTTTAAGAGCTCTGCATTACAGTTAGTGCTATACAAAAATACGGCAAGTAAAAAATATATAAAAGGTAAAAATAGGGGTAAAAGTTTGGCTTGTATCATATTTACATTTTTAAAAATCTGGCCCTCAAAGAAGAGTATTTAAAGAACCCTGATATAGTTTTCATTTATATCAGGAATAAAGAAAAACAAAACTGACAAGTGTTTATTTAATGGATTCATTTTCTTCTCTTTTTAATTATTTTATTCATTCTTTTTGATTTCTTTCTTTCACTACCACACACATATATTTTCATGCTTATTTGTTGAAATACATGATGTCTTAGTACACGATGTAACTACAGAATAATCAAGTTTTAATTAAGAAATTATTGAAACTCTTTGGTTATTTTTTAGCGCAATGCTAATGGTCTAATCAGATTCAATGGATTATGCTAAGCTATGCTAAAAGTGCTAGTGCCAGACCCAGAAATCAGCTGAATGGATTTCAAAACGGTAAAAAGTCAAATGTTTAACTCTAGGGGAGCTGGAACATTTGCATATTTAAAAAAAAGTGGAGTGTCCCTTTAATGAAGAATGTTTGTCAACCAATTAAAATGATACCACAGGGCTGTTAAATGCTTAATGTTAAATAACATATGCTTTTTTTTATTCATATGCTGTGTTTTTTCCTGTGTGTGTCTGTGATGTAATTTCCTGTTTGGGTTTTTTTTGTGGACTTTTTTGAATTCTAATGTTGATGATCTCTCACCTGTATGTTTTGATGTGGTCGGCCATCCCGCACAGCTGTAAACTGTGAGCCAAAGCCTGATGATACGTCAGTGCTTGAGTCGATGAACCCCAGTTCACATCTGTGAGACACAGACATCTGTTACTGACCCACACAAACACAGACTAAACAAACACAAACACATCACACAAGGCCTTCATCTCACCTGGTTTCTTGTGGCTGACATAAATGTAGAGAGATAAGACGATGACGTTGGTCAACAGGGCCGCCCACCAGTTGATGACAAACATGACCACACAACACAAGATGGCACCGGCGAGAGACACCCACATGTTGTAGTACTTGAAGCTTGGTCTCCATCCTGCCCAACGAACAATGAGAAGAAGCCCTGAGGAATCATCTTTAAGAGCGAGTACACGCGGTTTGGTTTGGCTACATAAACAGCTTTATTACTGGGTGAATACCACTACAGAGAGCCAGGATAAAAACCAACAATAGTTCTTTGTGTCATGAAAGTGCTAACTACACCGTTTGACTAGGTTACGTAACGGTACGTGACACAACTAACAGTTGCCAGCCAAAGGTCTTTCTTTGTGAATCTGGTCCAGCATCGACCGATGGTCTTCACAAACCACCCGGCAGTTCACATGAGCTCCTAAAATGTCACAGAGCTTCTCAATGTTCTTATTAACAAGACAAAATGTGTCACAAAAGCATGAAAACAGATTTGGATTAAATGAGTTAGCGTCATTAGAGCGAAGGTTTCTGTGACAAGACACAAACTACGGTCATGGGATTTAGTGGAGTCACGGTTGTAACACTACAGAAATGTGACACGATGTAAAGGGTACCCAAGAGTTTTACTACGGTACGCTTTACATTCATGTCTGTGTGTGTTTGTGTGTATACGGTGTCAGAAATAAAGATATATACCTGCAGGTCTTCTATTGAGGACAAACAAACCTCTTAACATAAAGAAAATAAACCTTTAATAAACAAGAAATAACATAAGGTCCATCAGAAACACAGTCTTCAGGACTCTTTGACTACCTTTAACACAGTTCATATGATTTCATACACTGGCATGTCTTTATATGAGACTTTCTGAAGCATCACCTTTCATTAACATAACCAAATATTTTACTTTAAAGTTCAGGGTTTATTTTCTAGGTTGGTTTTAATGAAAGTGGGTCTTACCAGGAGAGTTAGCCAACGATGCGTGAAACACAGAGAAGTTTATAAGAGCGTATGATGCCAGGAAGAAGTTGGAAATGATGGGGGCGATGACGTTCAGCTCGGCTAAAGGAAAGAGAAACTTTATGATGACATCACATTTAAGATTAACTGTGACACACAAATTCATTGAGTGAACGTCGGCCTACCGATGAGAATAAAGGCCAATGCAATGGCAAAGGTGAGGAAATATCCTCGCAGGGGCTCGTTGTTTTTGCCATAACCCTTCCCAAAACCAGTGATTCCTGGGTAGATGTTATCTTTGCATAAAGCCTGAGGGAAAAAACATCAAAATCACTAAACCAGTGAGACCTGATCTCCAGACAGATAAAGGTGCCAAAGAATGCATTAAAATAATGTTACATTGTTCTCTGATATCTACATAAAAGTTTGTGGCTTTATTAAGTGCAAAAATAATCCAGAATCAGTTTTACATGTCCATTTACAACCCTAGGATTTGCCTTTAGAATAAAAAGGTCTATTATTATCGTATTTGAAAGAGTCATCAATAATAATGTTGAGCTCTGATCTGATTGGCTGTTTCTCCTTCAGTAGCTCTGTGTGTGTGTAAACAGATCTTATGTTTGAGTCTGGATCAGATGAAGAGACAGATTTTGAGGAATAATCAATTGTTTGGAGATTGTCAATGGACGTTTCTAAGTGGTAAGTTTTTTTTCAATATGGACCTGCAAAACGTAACTGTAACGTCAATAGTAGAACATCAGACTAAACGCTAGCATATAGCGCTAACTCAGCAGTCACACATTTGTTTTAAGCATTGAAACAACATCAAATTGCAATGTTGGGGCGTACATATCACGTCTGTTACGTCACAGTCAGTGTTATGTTAAAGGCGCTCTAAGCGAATAATGTGCGACGTCACTTCCTGTTGATGTTTGAACTGTTTTCAAACAGACAGAGCGTAGCTAACTCCTCCCCCTCCCCCTCCCTTCCGTGCTTTCATGAACGCGCCCAACCCCCACCCCCAAATCCTTCTTGCCGTTTATTGGCTGGAATACTTTGTTTTGTTTTGTGCTGGCTAGGTTTGGCCATTTGTTGATATTGCCGTTTGTGAAGCCTGGGCTGTCTACAGAGATCGCGTTTTTTTACAGTTTGATCAGCGGACAGGCAGCAAGCAGATAGTGAGGAGATGTTTCCGGTATGTAACAAAAAATGTTTTATGGTCTAAAACGCTTCAATTCGCTTAGAGCACCTTTAAGTTTGGTCTGTTTTCCAGCATTCTTTTGCATGCACTAGGTTTACATAAGGAGGAAACAATCGTGTTTGAGGTCATTACCATGTACAGAACTGTTATTATTCATTTATGCCTAAATACAGTTTTACATTCTACAGCACCTTTAAACCCTTGGGGAATGTTTGGATCATAATAAGATGAAAACGCATCAGCCCACCTGAAAGACTTTGGGAGCACTGACAAGTGACGCCAGCGCTGAAGACAGGGTGGCAGAGAAAATCCCAGCTGTAATAAGAGGACTGAAGCCGGACACCACGCTCATGACCTGCATTTAACAACATTCACATCAGACGGTCTTCTCTTCACATATGCTCTTAAGAAAATAGAGATTAATGATGTACCTGGAAATCATTGTGGAGGCCGTAATTGCAGGTAGATTCGGTTTGTCCAGTCGTAAGTCTACAGGAAGTGAAGTCATATCCTAACTTACAGGCAGCATCAGTGCAGTTCATAGCAGCACTGAGAGTAACGTTACTCTCTACACCGGTGGCGTCTCGCACGATGCATGCACCTTTCAATAAATCCAGCAAGAAATCAGAAACACATCTCATACAGTACTGCTGGACGATAAAACCAATACTCAACAATGACTGGGATCAAATCCATGTCCATAACAATGATCAGCTATCAGCTCTGGATATTTATATTTGAGCCATTTTAGGTGTACGTGAGGTCCCTGTACAGTGCACGAGTGACGCAATTTTTGAGTGCGTGCAAACTGGACGTGCACCGCCGGATTTTACGTAGGTCGTGCATGCGCCTTTAGAAGAATGTAGTATACAGCCCAAGAGATGCACTGCATTTTGTTGCAAAGCGCATGCATCAAACATCTGTGTACACGTACGAGTCAAATAAACTATACTTCGCAACACTGCGTGTTGTAAAATCAGACAATTTTTTTTACACAGCAGACATATACTCAAACTCATAATGTCAGTTTTAATGCTTGAGATATGCTTAAATGTTTTAAATGATAATAGGATCATTAATATTAATGATTGGACTGTGTTGTTGAGACTTACGACACAAAAACACAAAGCGTCTACATTATCAAATCATACATCAGGATAAATACAGCCGACGGTTAATATTGAAGAAATTAACCGCAATGATATTTTGTCTTATATCGTCCAGCCATAGTAGAGTTGAATGTTGTGGTATGGTAAAAGTGAATATTTACCCGTGGAGACGGCCACACCCAAATACACCAGTCCTGTTATAAGAATAGCCAACAGTGTTCCTCTCGGGATGGCCATCTGAGGGTCCTTTAAAAACATCAACATTTACAAACCCTGGCACTATAAATAAAGACACATTCAGTGAGTTATAGGAGCCAGACGCTCTTACTGCTAGATCTCCTGAGATGTTTGCTCCAGCCAGAATCCCTGTGGCTGCTGGGAAGAAGATGGAGAAGACGGAGAAGAACGTTTCTCCTCGAAAGTCTGGACCAAAGTTTTCTGCCATGATGCCAGCTGAAAGATAAGAGGATATCATATTATAACAATTAACATATGAGAAAAGAGAGAGAAAGCGAGAGAAGGCAATGGCAATCTAGATAGATTACACACAGCACACAATATAAGAATATGAGAAGTGCTTCCTGGATTTGTTTGGCTATAGTAGTACTGTACAGATGTGTGGTTTTGTTGCGTTTAGTGCGTAAGACCGGCACACTCACCATCATAGCCAAAGAAACCGTATTTCTGCTTGGATTCAACAGCGATGAATGAGCCAATGAAGTAGTTGAAGATGGCCGTTATCAAAATGACCAAGAGGAATATCTGAGCCTGAGAAACATGAATGTAAAGATTAGTAAAGACACATATTTATCAAAGCAAACTGAGAAGGGAATAAATCTCCTGCCTTGGCCTCCCATTCCATCCCAGCCACTGAAATTCCCAGCAGGAGGATCACAGTAATGGTGCCGACTATTCTGATATCATTCGTTTCGTCCAACATCACCAAATCAGCACCCTACAAGACACATAAACACACATTATCATCATTATCATTATCAGAGTGAATGTCTTCAGAGAAAATAAAGAGTTTCTTACACTTAGCAGCTCGACTACAGTTTCAGCGAAGCCCACGACGTACATGGCTACGGCCACGGCATTGGCAAAAGCAAAAATCAAACCGATTGAGCCGCCGAACTCTGGGCCTAAACTTCGAGATATCAGGTAATACGCTCCACCTGATGGGAAAGACACATCATCATTTCAGTACACAGCAGTTGATGTTTCTTTATGTAAAATGGTCTGACATTGAGCATCAGAAATCCTGCTGAAGATATCAGATATAAACACAGACATGAAAGAGCGTTCAGACACATCTGCTCTTGTTCATGAACGAGGAAAATATAACACATGGCTGGAATAGCAGGAAAGATTAAAGCTAATCTCAAAGATTATCGGCTGTAAACCTCAACCACATCATCCTCTTAAAACTGAAGAAATATTTCTCTCAATGAAAGCAAAGACTGACAAACTATCAATAACCAAACTCGATACTAAACACACAACCCCTCTGGATCAGATTATATAAACTAAAACCAGGATAAACAAATATCCTTTCCACACTGGACAGAAAGTCCATCATCCTGAAGATCCTGCAGAGAAGATCCACTATCCATTTCTCACTTCCAAAAAGACAACGAGTTTCTCAGTCATGTGAGAGAAAACACAGAGATCTGAAAACACTGGAGTGAATTACTCGACAGCGGGCTGTGAGATATGAGAGGAACACGATGAAGAGTTTTTCATCTTCATCAGTTCAGTGCTAAAGAGCTCTCACACATCCACACCTATCATAACACATCTCAAACAAGACAAACTAACTGATGCCCATCGGTTAAAGACGTCTCACAGCCGACACTATAGAAGAAAACTTTTAAAGTGAACTATTTGATGTTAAGTTGTGTTTGTTCTCAATTGACTTTTGCAAAAAAAGGTGGAAATATTCATCACTTTTTTCCATTACACTTGAGAAACTTTAAATGACTTTCATGAATGTTTGTATTTTTTGAAGGGTCATCATGTTGACTCCATATAAGAAGAGAACCATTTGGCATTTTAATATAAAATTGGTAATTTGTGTAAAACTGAAGAAAGTCAGTCATGTACATCTGTGATGAGGGTGAAAAAATTATTTGAGTTTTTGGGTAAAATATATCTTAAATGTACAGTTGTGGCCAAAATTATTAGCACCCTTGGTAAATATGATCAAATAAGGCTGTGAAAATTCATCTGCATTGTTAATCCTTTTGATTTTTCTTTTAAAAAATTTACAAAAATGTATCCTTTCACTGGATAATAAGAATTTAAAATGGAGGGGAAATATCATTATGAAATGAATGTTTTTCTCAAATACTCGTTGGACAGAATTATTAGCCCCCCCTAGAAATTCTTATTGGTAAAATATCTCTGAAGTATATTCCCATTCATTTTCACAATTTTCAGAACTCCAGCATGATTGTAAACACAAAATCATTCAGCTCTGGCTTCTGTTTCACAAAAATATAAAGAGGAGGGGAAACAAAGCCTTAATTCCCTTAATCATCCATCACAATGAGAAAAACCAAAGAATATATTTCTGATGTGCAGCAAAAGATAATTGATCTTCACAAATTGGTAAAGTGGCTTTAAGAAAAGAGCTAGAGCAGTGAAAATGAGCATTTCCACCATCAGGGCAATAATTAAGAATTTCCAACCATCAGAAAATCTTACAAAACTGCCTGAAAGAGAACCTATGCCTATATCGTCCTAATGTGCGGTGAGAAGGATAGTTTGAGTAGCTAAAGACTCTCCTAGGGTCACAGCTGAGGAATTGCAGAAAATTGTTGAGCCTCTGGTTCAGAAAACCTTTTAAAAAATTGTCAAACAGAACCTACATCAACACATGTTGTTTGGGAGAGCTACAAGAAAAATTCTCCTAGCTCATTCAAAAACAAACTAAAGCATATTCAGTTATCAGTCATGACTGGAACTTTAAATGGCAATGGCTTCTATGGTCAGATGAAACTAAAAAATGAGCTTTTTAGCAGCAAACACTCAAGATGGGTTTGGTAAACACAGAGAAAAAAAGTACCCCATGTGTACAATGACATATACTGCTGTGTTTTTGATGTTGTGGGCCTATATATCTGCTGGAGGTTCTGGACATCTTGTTAAAATACATGGCATCATGGATTCTATCAAATACCAACAGATAAAAAATCCGTAAGTGACTGACTCTGTTAGAATTCTTATAATGGGCCATGTTTGGATCCTTTAACTGTACAATAACCAAAACACAAACCTCAAAAACAACACAAAAATGGGTCACTGAGCTCAAAACCAAGCTTCTGCTATAGCCATTCCACTATTCTGACCTGAACCCCACAGAAAATGAGAGGAGTGAACTGAAGAGGAGAAGCAACAACATGTAGCTGGGAATCTAAAAGGTCTGGAGTGATTCTGGATGAAGGAATGGTCTCTGATCTCTTGTTAGGTGATTTCTTACCTATTCAGGCATTATAGGAGAAAATTTAGACCTGTTAAACTGGCAAATGGAGGTTTTAAAAAGTATTGAATAAAAGGGTGCTAATAATTTTGGACAATGTGTATTAGAGAAAAACATTTATTTCATAATCATATTTCCCCCCATTTTAAATTCTTATTATCCAGTGAAAGGATACATTTTTGTGAATTTTGTTAATAAAAAATCAAAAGGATTAACAATGCAGATGAATTTTCAAAGCCTTATTTGATCATATTTACCAAGGGTGCTAATAATTTTGGCCACAACTGTATATAGGTCTTATAAATTACAGACATGTAGATCACAGATGAATAAAGTTAACAGATCATGTGCACCTCATTTACACGACAACGACACAACTAGAGTTTTATAAATGGGATGGCCAAGGCTACTTTAGGGGGTCCATATAGTCCATGAAAGAAAACCATTAGAAAAGACATTAGATATATTCCTACTGCTAGCACACAAGTAAACAAAATGTAATCTTTTCTATTTCTCACATGTGAGGTCTGTTAATAAAGCAAAAGATCTCAGGTTAACTGCAATAACTTTCATAGAACTTTAAATAGCAGAGCTAAGCAAAAACATCATTTATTTAAAAGTAAATATTTTTTTATCTTTTACAAAGTAACAGAAGGTAGGCAGGGAGTGATTTTCTATTCTTATTTTGTTATTTAAAAACAGGTAGCTACTGTTTATTAGGCTTATAAGACCCAATGCAATACAATGTTATTCGGTTAAGACATAATTGTGTACTATGATTCTTCGACAAATGTTTTGTGTATTTGAAGAGATGCGAACATGAAAAAGATGCGAACATAAATTTAGCATTGTGTGCATGCATGCTATCTGTGGGTATAAAGCGATTTGCCGCGAACACGATGCTTGTCACATTTTCACGTTTTAAATATGCAATGTTGTAACAGTTATGTTTTGCCATTTATTTATTATCTTTTGGGGGAAATCGTAAAAAGACATTAGGAGGCAGTTTCCCGGACAGGGATTAGTCTAGCCTGCACTGACATATCTTAAAATACATCAAAGCCCTTTGTTTTGCCTTAAAATGCACACAAGAATTAAAATTTTTGATAATGCATGTTTTTTAAAACTATATTTCTTAATTAAACTAAGGCCTAGTCCTGGCTTAAGCTAATCCCTGTCTGGGAAACCACCCCAAAATCTCAGAGCTACAGTATTGAACTCATGTTGTTTTAAAGCAGTTTTACAAAGATAGTGCCTTACTCATTATATTCTTCTCTTATTTCATTCTTATATATCTATGAATATATGTATAAACATGCAGTCAGACTAAATGTTTCTCTATAGAAATCAGATTATT
Source organism: Paramisgurnus dabryanus (assembly GCF_030506205.2). Classification (NCBI taxonomy): domain Eukaryota; kingdom Metazoa; phylum Chordata; class Actinopteri; order Cypriniformes; family Cobitidae; genus Paramisgurnus; species Paramisgurnus dabryanus. Next base: position 36,374,793 of record NC_133347.1, read on the forward strand.
AATGTGACGGCTATAGTTTGAAGTAGCTCTATATCTCTTCTCTAGACAAACACTTTACACCTGCAGCTCTTTGTTGTCTTTCTTCTCAAATGTGTTACTGTATTATAGGAGAACAGCTAATAAAGCAGTGCACGCTTCATTGATTTTAAATGCGTGCAATAGGTTTATTATGGGTTGTTTACGACACAACATGCTGTCTTTTATGTACCACGCTAATTTAACTTTATGACTCGCCCTTCGCAGCAGTTTAAGTTAAGACATCTGTGCTCTGCATAGACGTGCATGACAGACACGGAAAGTCAAGTATACTCTGCTACATTTCACTCTTCATAGGCTACTCTGTGGATCATTTCCATACGGATCAACTGCGAATGAGTTCATGACGATGTATAGTCGTAGTGATATTTTAAACACAGCACTACACTTCAAAAATAAAAAACAGAGCGTTGAGTTTTGTTGTAAAAACAGTGCAAATTGAAAAAGAAAAACCAATATATATTTTAAAAGCATAGACTTATTCAGTTAACAGAAATACAAATACTATACACCAGGGCTAGTCAACTGGCGGCCCATGGGCCAAATGTAGCCCTCTTTTCATCTTCATCCAGCCTGCCCGTCATTTTTGTCTGATTTAAAATCAGCATGGTTACTTTTACCTTTCCAATGTACATGACAAATGACGGAAGTGACACGCCGAGCGGAAGTGATGTAATTCAGTGTTTTTCAATCAAACCACTTTATCAGTAACACTTTAATCCTTTAAAAACGATTGATTACTGCTGGAATGAGCTTCTCTCCCATGTGACACGAATTTACGAATAAACTGAAATTCCATCACCAGTGGGCGAACTCCAACCGAATATAGTGTACAATGGAAGGGTGGTTTTAACCTACTCTGCAAAAAATGACTTTCTTACTTAGTATTTTTGTCTTGTTTTCAGAAGAAAATATCATATAAAAATTCTTAAATCAAGATGTATTTTCTTGATTAGCAAAATGACCTAAGAAAATAATACTAGTTTTTAGACAAAAAATATACAATTTAAGTGAATTTGTGCTTAAAACAAGCTAAAATATCTGCCAATGGGGTGAGAAAATTTTAATTTTAATTTTAAGTGTTAAAGAAAAAACAAATCTTGTTTCACACTTTTTTTTCTCAACTAATTGGCAGAATTTAGCTTGTTTTAAGGACAATTTCACTTAAATTGTATATTATTTGTCTTAAAACTAGACTTATTTACTTATTTACTTAGGTCATTTTGCTCATCAAGAAAAAGCATCTTAACTTAAGAATTTTTAGATATTTTTACTGAAAACAAGACATAAATACTAAGTAAGAAAGTCATTTTTTGCAGAGTAAATATATCTTTAAACATTAAAAAAATGAAAACAAAGTGCAATATAAGTCATTAAAAAAAGTTTGGCTATATGTTGTGAATACTTGAAACTTAACAATTTAGTAACAAAAAGTAACAAAAACAACATAAGATATACCATAATATATAATTTAATTATATTATATATTATTTAATTATATTATATATTATTATATTATATTATATTACATTATATTACATTACATTACATTACATTAGGTTAAAATAGGAGTAAAAGTTTGGGCCGCATAATATTTACGTTAAAATCATTTTGTATTATTTGCAACGTTCAGTAATATTCTCTTACTATTCGTTTTTTTTAACAATGTGCTGCACTGCCAGACATCTCAATAAACACATCGAGTGAATTATTAAACTGCAAAAATGACTTTCTTAGTATTTTTTCTTGTTTTCCGCAGAAATTATCATTTTTTGATAATCAAAATGAGAAGAAAATAAGTCTAGTTTATAGGCAACCAATATACAATTTAAGTGAATTTGTGCTTAAAACAAGCAAAAATATCTGCCAATGGGATGAGAAAAAAATCTTGAAATAAGATAACTTTTTTCTTAAAAACACTTAATTCAAGAATCATTTTATTGGGTTTCCTAGGTAAACTATGTGCTGTTTATTTTGCTTGTTATATAAATAAACTACTTTTTTTACGTATAAAAATATACGTATATAACGTTGTTATTTATTCTTAGAGGAGTTTACAGGAATTTACGTGTTGACCACAAAAGCCACTTGTTTATGCTCTAACTGCTGAAACTGTCTATCTCTTTATCAATTTATATCTATATCTATATCTATCTATCTATCTATCTATCTATCTATCTATCTATCTATCTATCACGCTCTCACACTAACTTGCCCTGTTAAGTAAATCTGAACCCTTTAGTCAAATCTGCACAAAAAGAGATCTTGTAAGGATAAATGAAAGGTATGAAGAGAATGTCAACCCCTGGACCTGGGTCACCTCAGTCTGAGCAATCCCAGCATGCACTTTTCATCTGGATGTAAATTACCTCCTCGTACGAAGCCGTTGGTGGCGATGGCAGAAGTGGAGCAGCCCGTGATGGAGGTCACGACCGTTGCCATTAGGACGATGATGCAGGCATACGCTGCGGACATAAAAACACAAACGTGTCACGAGCGACTCGTCTTTGTGAAGATAAACACAGCCGCTCGAGTGAGTCGACGGCATCTCACAGTGACATTCGACACCTGCGTGATAACGACTGCACAAGAGTTTGCCTGTGAATTGAAACGCTCGTTCACACGACTGACCAAACCAAGCCAAACCTACCAATTCCAGCCTGGCCCACGATCCACGTCATGCGAATGAACAGCATCACGCCCCATATGTTTAACATGCAGCGCACCTGCACACAGGAAGATGCAGTTTAGACCCATGAAGAGGAAAAACAATAAAGACCAAAGCCGTTTGTCAAACCTCGCCTAGACCGGCACACCATCCATTTACTGGACACTAGTGACCGAAGGACAGGAACATAAAGGAATATTCGGGTTCAACTCTGTATCACGTGGCCATTCAATAAAATTCAAACTCAAAAATTAACAGTTTTCAATAGTTTAATATTAGGTGCCAGATTTTTTAAGAGTGTTTTATTGACTATAGTTTAATATCAGTGTATATTAACTTTTTACTGTCTGGTCTTGCTCTTTTAAATGTTACTGACATTTTAATTGATTAAAAAAGACACTGAAAGAAGTCCAAATGAGAGCCTTTTTACACCTGTTCACTTCATGAGTTTTCTTTGATCGGATAGCTTTTAAACCATATCCGAGACGGATTTAAATCCGATTGCTCAAACCACTTGAGGCGGTGGTCTGAGATGCATTTCTGATGAAAAGAGATTAGGGTAAATATTGTACATCTGATTGATGAAGTCAGCACTTTATTCCTCTCAAAGCAGAGACAGAGGCAAACAAACATAGACAACAAGCTTGTTTCTTTATGAAGAATTATTATACATGTCGATTATTTTTCTGTAAAACGCACACCTGACCTGTCAAATGTCTTAAAATAACCACCACAGAAATGATTGTGGTAATTGTGGTATAAGAGGAATATTTGACGATGGGTTGTTGAATTATTTGAAAATAATGCACACCCGTAGTGTAACTCCGCTTCACGTAATTAAATAATTAAACAGCCTTTCGTCAATTACTCCTTACATATGTATGACTTACTGTTAGAGGTGGGCAATATGGTAAAAATATCATATCATTTGTATTGTGTATGTGTCGGAGCTCCGCCATCCGTGCGTAGCTGTGGTCAGTATATTTTGACAGCTCCGTGGACACAGGCCCATACCTCGCCTTCATGTAGCGCGCCCTTTTGTCACATACTTGATGTAGGCACGAATCACGATGTTTCCGAAAAAGTATATCGTGGAGACATTTTAATCGTTCGCGATCAAATATCATCACCCCTACTTACTGTACTAGGCAATAATCTTGAATAATATGGGAAAATGTTTTTGATGAATGCATATTTTGTGCCAAGAACATTCGGTATCATTCTCTCATCTTAAACTGAGGTGGACTTTATCAGCTTTTTCATCCGAGCTTACTATATCTTTGTGTCGTTCTTTACGGCTTGTCCTCTACTTTTTGTTGGTCCGAGGATTTGGATGTTGCATTGATGGAGTCTCATAAATGTAGCTGTGTGTCATGTTTTAACAAATCCGGTTCCTGCTCACATTACTCACAGTCTCGGCTCCTCAGTGCAGTGTAGTTATTAAACCGTTGTTACTCAGTAAAGAGATTTTACCTCATACCCACTGAGTTCAAGGTCAGTCAACTGGAGCGCTCAACACCCACGCAGTACAGCAATCTATTCGACAGGACTGCAAAGTGGACTTTACAGTATGTACTATCTTAAGGGAGATTCCAATCCGAAGGGAGCAAACGGAAGAGGAGAAGGAAAATCACCCAGATGTCATCAGACACAAGATGTGCTTGCCTGCGTTGGGCTATCTCGAACCCCCATTCCCACCTATCGTGTTGCAAGTCGTGTGTTGTTCATGTTGTAAGGTGTACTGACCATGTGCTTATGTTGCTGAGGTGTTTTTTCCCTGTTCCCAAACTATACTCCCTTTGGAGCATAGTCTGGGGTTTTGTTTTGTAACCTACCCTTTCTCATGTAATGCTGTACTTCTTAATGCTCTGTCGACCTGTTCTGTCTACCCCATTGTTTTTATGTATTGTATGTATGGACAGGTTGATGGTTTCATTTCACTGGTTCTTGTGACCATGTGACAAATAAAGCTTCATTCATTCATTCATTAGTTGGGTTTCCATCACCCCGATCTCATAAGAAACATGTGATAGAAACGCCAAACTTAGAATAAAACAAAACAACTTGATGGAAACGCACCTAATTCACATTTGTTTTTCTTTCAAATTTTGAAAAGATTTACTTCACGTTTGGATAGAAACCTGTGTGTTACATCAACACTTATCACGGAGTATTATTCATTTTCCAGAAAGGTTGAGTAAGTAAGAAAGAAAGTTTGCCATAATGAATAAACTACATTTGACTGAAATGCTTGTATTGAAACATTTTGTGCGTTTTTTTTGTACCAATGATAACAAATAAGAAAAAAAGGAACAAAAAAACTTTGCTACTTTCTTGTCATAAAAGTCACTTGAAATTCATATAAAATAAAAGGTTCTTAACATTTGTTGTCAAATTGTTCTATAAATAAAGATTAAGGATATCAGTTTATGTCTATATATGAAGAGTTTCGTTGCAAAACAAGATAACTTGGTTTTTAACATTTCTGTCAAAACATGTTTATTATGTTGTTATCATGTTATTATTTAGTTTTATGGTGCTGCTTAGCTGTATTTTTTAAGTTATGAAGGTTTAAATCAAAACAAACCAACAGCAGTTGAATTGATATTAATTGGAATGCACAACCAAATAATTAGATTTCTGAAAAATTAAAACAACGTTTGCAACGAAACTCTTCATATATTAACAATCAAGATTATTCAACCCCCTTGACCTGCAACACATTTTGAACAAAATTTTATATATAAAAAAAACAATAAACAATTTAACAGATGCTTCAGTAATCTGTTAAAACACAAGATGTTTAAAAAATTGTATTGGCTCTAAACACTCAAAAGCTTGAAAAGTCATATTTTGTGCCAAATCTTTTATTCTTAAAAACCTCCAATAAACCCTGCCTGTAAGTATTTAGACGTTTATGGTCACCCTACTGTAATATAATTATATGTTTCTCTGATCAAACATTTATTTCCCTTAATGATTTTTCCTTTTGTTTTACCATAATCAATGATAAATGTATAAATAAAGCAACCAGCTGTGTCTGTAGAAACTCCTAGTGTTAGCAACTCTGTGTTTTCCTTTAAAAAAAAGCATACACATGTAAATGATTACTATCTCTGTGGGGTTGAATCATTTTCATTACAACTGTAGCCTATATTGTATTTACACTATAACTATATAGGCAAAGCGGGTAAAGTATCAGTTTAAATTACAGCTCACAAATGCAACACTTACAGAACAAAGGCAGCAAATTTGAACAGTAATTACAGAAAAATGCTTTTTTATTTTACTTGGATGGATAAACAGAATAAAATAATTAAAAGCTAACTGAAGGCTATCAAAAAAAATAATACATTATGTATATACTGAAGTGATGTGTTGTATCATGTATCTTTACTGACGTGACTCGCAGCTGACATCGACCGTATATAATAGCCTAGACTTTCATCTGGTAAGTCATGTATATAAAACAATTTAAACAAAATTATAGTATAAACTCAGTTCATCATTTCCTCATATTAACAGTCTTGTTGTTCAGTAATCTTTTATCATGTATAGCTGTAAAAATAGAAAAAAGTACCCTGGATTTTAAAAAATGTACCACAGTAGCTAAATTTATGTGTAATATTATGATGTAATAAGTAGTTATAAAATACTTACAGTATAAATAATTTGTAATTTTGCATATTCTTACCCATTTATACCCCAACCACCAAGTAGAGGTACTTTGTTTCAAATAGGTACGCAGTAAGTTCACTTTAATTAAGCTGTACATTGTGGGCTGTATTCGAAAACATTACCAAAAATGTTCTAGAACCAATAAAATATTACAATGTCAACTCAATTTTATTAAATAAGGAAAAATAACTTTTATTAACATGTTTTTGTTATTAGAGAAGTGTTTTGTTAAGTGTCCCCCCCATTTTTGTCCTGTCAATCATGACGCTGTGCACTGTGTACAGCAGCTCGTGCTGGACCGAGAAGGCAAACGTCCGCCCGCTGCCCATCATTATAAGTGCTGCCTTTTGTTGCATAAGCGTTGTTGAAAGTTTCTCAAAACTAAATTTGAATTAAGGTGAAGTAACGATTAATATATTTGCATTTTGTGCAGGAATCGAAGATCAGATTGATATCCATTAAGCCAAGATGAGTTTATGTAGCTAACAAATCAGACAGCTATCCGATCAGAGAAACGCATGAAGTGACCAGGTGTAAAAACGGCAATCATTTTGTGTCTATGGACACTGAACCCGGATCATTCCTTTATAACCCATTTGAACACATGAGCCCATTGGACCGAAATGCTTTCAAATGAGAAATGAATTCCTGTGGTGGTTTGAAAGACACTTTGAAATGCAGGACACTCTGAATAAATGTGGACGTGATGAGACGCAGTGTGACGTCGGATGTTAATGTGAACATGAGGACAAGTTTTAAAGCAGAGGAAGTCTTGTCATAATACTGAGCAGAAGACATGATACAGAGCTCATCTTCTGTCTGAATATATATGTATTACATGAGCACAAGCCAACATCAAGATGGACATTTACTCCTCAAGTTTATAACTAAAGTCAACTACCAATCATATTTAACCATGCAAATGATTTAAAAGAAATATAAAATGGCATGAAGTGATGTTTTCCTGGTGCATTAGTGCATTACATGAAATCACCACTGGTATACTTCACTGACTAATGTCTGTGTGCGTGTGTTCACATTAAAAACATTTCATTATTATACATCATATATCATTCACTTCACTTCTCACTGGGTATGTAAAGTGGATCAAACATTTTTGTACATATATATTCTTTATAATAATTATTATTGTTTTATATTCAGACCTCAGAGCAGTACATAGCAATACTTTCATATTCACAGTGAATTATACAGTAATAATAATATATTTTAGGCTTTATATTGTACTGTAAGTGATGAGAGTTATTTAAAATCATTACTGAATATCGATATAGCTGGCAAAATCACAAACTTGATTTAAATAAAAAAACACTTTACTGGACTTGACAGTTCACATAATTTCATTTTGTTTGGTGCCACATATGTTCATACTGAAGATTTATAACAGGATTAAAGAAGACAAACAGAGATTATAAAGAGAGCATTCTGTACAATATTACAATACTGTGTAAGTTAATATGTGAAGATACTCACCAGTACCCCTTTGATCCATCCAAACTTCACAACTCCTTTAGGCTCTGATGCTTCTTTAGCTGCGGCCTCTTCGGCAGGTGTCAACTCATCTCCATTAGCAAAACCATCTTCAAACGGTTCCTACAGATCATATACACACACATCTACATCAATACACACCACAACAACAACAACAACAACAGAAATCAACAGACTTTCATTCAGGTCACATCAATTAATATCATTTATAAATGGCTGCAACTAACAATTATTTTCATAAGCGACTAATCAGGCATTTATTTTTTCTTGATTAATCGACTAATCGGATAAAAACATATTTCCTCAATTAGATCATTCAGTTATTAAAGCTAAATAAGGCATTAAATTATGGTATTCACACGTAGAAGTTTTACTAATATTATCTTTTTGATGTTAATATTTTAGGTCTTAAATTAAAAGTTTGTGCAGCTTTAAAATAGTAAAACATTTTTAAAAATGTCAAAATATTAATAAAGAAAATCAATTGAGTCTTCAGGGATGTGCTGGTGCGGAAATGTATCCACAGATTAATAAACTCATTTTAATTTAACTTTAGACCTTGATGAGTGTTAACATTATTCATTATTAACAAAATAAATAAGCCATTATGATATGAAAGTAATATACATGCATTGTTACAGGAATAAAAAAACATGGATTTCCCCTTACTTTTACACAGATGATTAGTTTGTGGTTCAATTCTATTTTTATGTAAACCCAACAACAATTTAACAGATAAAAACTCACTTATATTAAAGGACGAAATTAAACCTTTATTAACAAGCGTTCTATCGCGCTTTTGTTTCTGTCATTGTCCTTCAGGGTTGCCAGATCCACTTAACAAAACCATCCCAATGGCCATTCAAAATTAGTCCAAACGCATCCCAATTACTCTTCACAACTAATAAAACAAATCCTTCAAGCTCTAACCTGCAGAAAAACATTAACCTGCTGAAACCCAATTTAAAACCCAGTCGAAAGACCGAGGACCTGGCAACGCTGCTTTGCGTGACAGAGCTGGTCGTGCGGTAAGAAGAAGCAGCGCCTGATAAATGGGCAGCAGTGTTGTATGAAGCGGACACATGTCTGCTGTCCAACGGTGGTGCAGGAGCATGTGAGGTCACAGACCAACTAATCGATACTGAAATTTGTTGACAATGAATTTCCTAATCCTTTTTATTGATTTGTTGAATTGCAGCCCTACAATTTATAAAGCGTCCAGATGGGTATACAACAATCAAAGTCAAACACTTTTGTGTTTTTCAATCACGTAATCAGTCACTAGTATCAAATAAAGTTAGTTTTTATATGGTGTTGCATACATTGTGAATTAAAAATGACTGAAATACGGCATGTAAAAATAACATTTGTTTGACAACTGACTAACTTATCATCATGTTGACCTGTATGATGTAACCCAACTCATATATCATCTATAATCTGAAGTTTCCTCACTCCAGTTTCCCATGACTTTCTTTGATCATTCATGAGCTGAGAACTCAAATTCATGAATTTATAACTCTTTTGAAGTCAGCATGAAATATATATTCGATCATCTGAAAATCATCTTCATTTTATCTGCTACTATTATCTGCGTGTGTGTGTGTGCGCGTGTGTGTGTGCGTAGTAACATCGTCATCAGCACAGTCAGATGTCCTTGAGTTAGTGAGAGGTCAAAGAGAGGAAACTCAGCACAATACTGTGACGACATTACAACTCTTGCTCTATAAATGTGACATTGTGAAGTTTATAGCATCCTGTGTCTGAACAGGGACTCACATTTAACCGTTTCACAGGTCAGCCGAACACAAGGACAAAGCAAACAATCAAAAGCTCAGAGCCGGCGGCGTTCAATGACAGCATACCACTGTGAGGTCCAACATCTCGCATTATCATCAGCGATCATCTCTCTCTCTCTTCTGTCTACAGCAGCTCATTTCTTTAGGAAACTCATTCCCATAGGAAGTACATGTGAAGATCATATCATCCTCTTCAGTGCCCTTCAACAAATGAATGAGTGTTGATAGCATTCAACATTCAGCTGTGTGTTTATTGATGGGGTTGATAGATTCAGGACATACTGTATTAAAGCACACGCGCGCACACACACAAGTGTACTTTACTGTAGTATTATAGTGATGATTAGAAGTAGAGATATTATATAAGTCTATTCATTTCTTTCTGTGCTATATTTAGATGACTTCACACTCGTACTCTATACAATGAAATGCAGTGCAGCTTAATCTGAATCTTATCTAAAGTTACATCTTATGAATCAGTGCAATAACTGTGAGGCGACCCATCCATCAACACATCTGTCTTTAATATCCAGCGGTCCACATCAGAATATGAAACACAGCTTTGTGTGGAGATTTTCAACAGCTTTTCATCAAATCACACTGAGACCTTAGATATGAAACCCTAGACAAACTATATGAAACCAGTGTGCTAAACATAAACAAACATCAAAAATACAGCTTTATTATTCACAAACATTTTAAACCAGAGTGTACAAGGGTCCTGCAGCTCTGTCCTAAATAACACAATGTAAGGTAACTCGGGCTTAGGCCAAAAAAACGAACGGAGCCTAAAATCTTTAAGACACCTTTCCACTGTACACGACAAACACTGTCATTCATTCCCTATGGAGAGTCGCAAAGGGGCTGCGTAAGCTGACGACCATCTGAGAATGCGTGAGATGTGATAGATTAGTAAAAAAATTATATTCGTAGATTATAGCCGCCTGAACTGGAATGAGCTTCTGTCCCTTGTTGGCACAGATTTACGATCAAACTGAAACTTCATTACGTCTGCCACTAGAGGGCGAACTCTAACAATCGTGTCCAAATGTAGTGTACAATGGAAAGGCGGCTTTAGTTTTAGTTATCATGAGTCAAAGTCACATTTATATCTTATATCTAACATTTATTTATAAATCACAAGTGATGAAGCCAAACCTCCTCCTACTGTTAACATGACACAGAAATAATGAAGGATTTCTATTAAGAGAAGAGATAGTGTTATTGCTTAATTTCTAATATGATAACTATTAATGTCTCTATAAAACTATGTTTGCCGATATTGAAATCATTTTAGGCTGTTTGTAATGAGTACAGTCTATGAATAACAGCTCTCCTGTGTGAAGGGTCTATCAGCACAGTCATGGGTTCAGACTGATCCACACCTTCTCAATAGTAAAGTATGAAAGGAGACTCGGCTATAATGAGTTACAACTGTTTGTCCACACACACACGCACTACAGTAGAGACTGAACAATACAAACACACAACTGTGTAGATTCAGCAGATAACAAAGAAACTCATACATGAGGTCAAGAGCTTTCGATGTGTACTCTATTCAGGAAATGCCTGCTGGGACTTATGGTTTAAAATAAATATACACTGCATATAACATTACAACTATTGAAGAGGTTACTATTGAAACTCAATACTTGTCCCTTAACGTCATCAGATTTCCAGGAATGACAGAATAATAAAATGACCGAGATGAGTTGATAATAACTATTAAAAACATCTATTTTAAAATAGATTACATCAGCCATCATGTGAACATGAATATTAAGTCATTTATATGATTGTGATTTATAAAGCGATGTCTGTGTGGTGTTTGATATAATCTGTGAACTGATAAAAACATGAAGTGTCTTTAAATCAATGATGAAGGCAGCATGATTGTTTAAATCATGTGAGATCTCTGTGTACTTAACTACGTGTTTACACATGCTGAGACAACCAACACCACACCCATACACTTATCTTTATCAGGTAATAAACATCATTCACATATACGGTACATCTGTGTGTCCATTACACAAACGCTCAGTTTACTGACCACCAATTCTAGTTTAATATATTTCTATAAACGGTTTCAACAGTAACAACATAAACCAACGGCTTTTGAGGAACAAACGTAACTTCCAGTAAACTCCGCAAAGAATCAAGAGTCCTTTTAGAGGAGTTTATCTCTGATAACAAGCAAAATAAACAATTAAAGCATATCAAAAACGACACTGAGCTAATGTTACTGTGTAAAATGTGTACTAAAGTAATGCAATCTTAACTACAGATCGGCTGCCAAACCTCCCTTCACATAGTCGTGATTCATGATCGCCAACTCCCCTCATCTTAAGAAAAACCAAAACATTTGCTATTTTCAATGAGATATTTGTTACAGAGTTAAGTTTAGCCATCATTCAGACCATCAAATAGAGACCGGAAGTTAAGTTACGCCCAGATGCGTAACTGCGACAACGCACAAGTGTGCGATTAAACCATCTATAGTGCGTATCACAGTTTTGCACTGTAGCAAGGCAGCTTTACAATAAATACAAAGTAGTAAAGAAAAATATTTTAAAACTTAAGTGTAATAAATACATGGCACTATTACACAATAAAACTTTAGAAATCTTGATGTGTGAAGGTTAAAGTAACTAAGAATAATAATGCAGGGGTGTCAAACATACAAACATGGCCCACAAAGGTGTCCAATTTGGCCTGGATGATGATGTATTATTAAATATTAAATACATATTTTACAAATCCTTTCAAGCAGGAAACGGCAGTTGCGAGTGTCTAGTTTATTTTCAATAGGAGACATGCGGAAAGAGACAAACCAACGTTTGCCGCACACTTTTATAAAATGCCCATGAATTGATTTCTGCCTTAAGCTGTAATGGCCACACGTGTGGAACACAAGTGGGTTCTAGTTTAAAAACAGTTTCTATTACATGTCGTGGTGGGTCAGGACTCGAAGAAAGCACAATTTAAAGCACAATGCCTGTGTTTTATGACTGTATTAGGTACTGTAATACCTTAGTTACAAATCTAGCATTTTCCCTGCAAAATGACTGTTTTTTATTACAAAGAAAAGTTCATGATTTAGGAATGATTTTGGCAATCCAGAGAGGATAAGTTATAATTCTGTTAAGGTTCCAGACAGAGGAAGTTTTCATCATCAGACCAGTGTGGTTTTACACATGTTATGAAATGTAGCTATCATAGAGCCGTGTGTTTTTCTAGTTTTCTTGGCCCTCACAAGGTGACGTTACTTACCATCCGACCCTCAAGCTAAAATGAGTTTGACACCCCTGCTATAGAGGAATCTGAGGAATCTTGAGAAACTAGGTTTAATTTTGAATACATCACTCATCTCTACTGACACTAATCAGTTAACCCATGTTAACCTGAGAGAGAGAGAGAGAGCGAGTGAGAGCGAGAGCGAGAGCGAGAGAGAGAGAGAGAGAGAGAGAGAGAGATGAGGTGCTGTATGACTGGAGGCTGAGCACTACAGGCCTGAACACTGATCTCATTACAAGGGCACAGTGCCAAGTACACAAAGGTAAATGGAACCCAAAACAAAACGCATTCGGAGTAAAGAACAGAACATTCAGTCTGTAACTTAAGATTAACTTAACCAAACCACTTACAGTCTACTAAACTCAAATATATCCTGAGGTAGAAATGTGAACAATAAAGGAAAAAAATGCGTAATATGTGTAAAGGTATATTGGATTTGAGCATCTACTTTTACCTCATTTGTAAGTCACTTGGGAAAAAACGTCTGCTAAATGACTAAATTTAAATACATTTCATGTCTGCAAATCAAACATTTTATCAAAAATATAAATCAAAGCCACATAAAAAAAAGATTGGCCGCAATACAACCCAGCTTTAATGGTTAAATGATAGTAAAAGACTTAAAGCCAATTATGAATGTGAATTTAACCTTTTACTGTTCACACAGCTCCTGTTAAACGCTTATTAAAATAACATTTAAGTTCATTTTTCCAAGGTTTCCAACATTTATTTTTGTAATGGTGTTTTAATAAACATTTCATTAAAAGTGTTAACAGAGTTTTCTTGTAACAGAGGTGAAAGTGTTTTTATGAACCGTGAGAGATGACGTATAACCAGAAGACACGTCACAGCAGTCAAAACAACATCTGCAGTAGATTCAAGTGCCTGTTTCACTTCTCAGTGCCCTGTGTTTGAACAGTAGCAGATCATGATGAAGGACAAATAAACAGCAGTAACACCAGATCACAGTGGATTTACAAAAGCACAACTGGAGCTCATCTGGATCATAGGGCTGGACCAGATTATTCGAATATTCATTCGGTGGGTAGATTAAAAAATTTTTTAACAACATTATTAGTGTTAATGCACAGCCCTCCCGCTCTATATGTGGTGCTGAGAGATACCAACCCTCAAACACCACAAGAAGATCATCACGCTCGTGTTTGGCCAGAGGCTGTGCATTTACACTAGTATGCTACAGTGATTTTTTTATTTATTACAGTTTGTTGAACAACTTTTATTTAAACAGCCAACCCTTTACAGTGTCAGGAATAGCTGTGCTTTACAGTGTGTAATAACTGTATGATTTATTCCCCCTCAAAGCAATCCGATATACATACAGTATGTCCATCATCTTTCAGACAAACACATTTGGAGTTATTTTAGTAAACGTCCTTGCCATTTCAAGCTTTACAATGGTGTTAAACAGGGATCAGGGAACAACTTCTGACTTTAAGCATCCATTCTTCACAGAAGTAATCTACATGACTCCAATGGGTTATTAAAGGTCTTCTGCAGGTAATTCATATGATTTTGTAAGAAAAATATAAATATATTTCAAACTGTATAAACTATAATAAGTAGTTTCCAGTAACAACGGCATCTTGGATTTACAAGAGTATTTAGGCAACGTTCCCTATGGCAGTGGTTCCCAAACTTTTTCAGCGTGCGGCCCCCCTTGTGTACGGTGCATTCCTTCACGGCCCCCCAAAGAAAATTTGTGACAAAAAACTGTTCTAAAACTCAACATTTAAAAAAAAAACATTTAATTATACAAAAAAGTAGTGCTTTTGGTTAGTAGCCTTATTTTTTTAGGTTTAATTACACAGAATTCATGATAAATTAATGTATTTCATAAAATGTCATAAAACTGGGGCCCCCCTGGCACCATCTTGTGGGCCCCCAGTTTGAAAACCACTGCCCTATGGCATCAAGTGTTCACTACGTGAAAACTCTCATGAATCGCCTGACCCTAACACGAACACAAAATAAGGTTATTTAAGGTTATTTTTTCAACCCCTACCCAACTCTTTTTCCAAACCCCTGAGCCCTTGTAAACCCAATGTTTTACTTTATTTTTATAAACCCCCACCCACTCTCTTCCTAATCCCAACTCCTTGAACCCTTGTAATCCCAATGCTTTAGGTTCTTTAACCCCCAACCCAAAACTTAATATCTTACCTTTTTTCAAAACTCAACCTTAAGGTTTTTTGTTCCCAAACCCCCATACATTTTTAAACTCTAAATTAATTTTGCCCCATCCTTAAACCCCCACTTTTCCTCCCTCCACCCCTCTTTTTTATTTCCAAAAACCCATGTGGCAATTTAAAAAGCACGTCTCCCGTTTAATTTTGACCAAAATGACCTTAATTCTGAATCCTTATCACTCTGTATTTGTATGGTTTTTAATTATAGTTAAATGTTTTTGATGTTTTTTACTACTGTGGTTAGTTTTATACATTATCTATTTATTTATTTATTTTATTTAACCAGGTAAAATCAGTTTACAAGTTCTCATTACAACTGCGACCTTGCCAAGATAAGGCAGAAACAGTGCGACACACAGGGTTAAACATGAGAAATGAATATTCAATCAATCAAAAAACCATTCCATAAACATCAAGTGTAGTACATACAATATAATTATTAAAATAGACATGCCTATTCTATCCCAGATATGACATTTTAAGGTGTACCTGTGTCTGAGGCAGCCTATTCAGGCCTTCATTCCCCAAACCCAACCCGTCAAAAAAGAATGCAGACCAGAAAGTATTTCGACATTTCACAAACTTCAAAGTAAAACAACATATTTGTGTTGTTTATGCAACAGTGACACTTGTATTAAGCTGTCAGTCTGTGGACATGAGCAGAAACTGATCAGTGATCAGTTATCACTGCATATGGTCACCTCAGCTTTAGTGAAGTACAGAAGACTTCTGTTTTCTGTCCATAAACAGACTCCTTCAGTTTCATTCTCAGATATTCTCCAATAGAAATCACAAATGTTTGTATTTCTTCATGAAGTGAACTCCCAGTAAACAACATCATTAAGGATTAGTAAAGCAGTAAGCGGTGCGTTTTACCCAAGTGATTAACGTACATCATCATGGAAAAACCGTCCCAGTACAGATTCACGGAGAGTGTAATGAATGACATGCTTTGTTTTGTTTATTACAGTTATAATTGTACGACATTTCCTCTGTGCCTCACACAGGAACAAAACAGAGTTTCATCTAAACAGGAACTAAAGTTTCTCTCACAAACACCCCTGAAATCAACCAATCACTGAAGACCACAATCTGATAAACAACTGTACGCACATGAGTTCACCTTCAGCACAGCACAGCACTGATCTAACTCACTCAATGAATGCGGTCTTCACATATAACTACATACACACAGTTATGTATTCATGTCAGCTCTCAGTTCTCCATTTTAAGGCTCAAGCATAGTTGGATAAAACTTCATTTTTGGGGTAAAAGAAGAAGAAAATCTAAAAGGATGAAGAGAGGAAAACTGTTTTCGACCATTCGTACACCCCCTTTGCGTCTGGAGGTGGGAGTATGTAAATAGCCGTTATGCACATCGTTTTAAACAACAAACATCACAGGCGTGAGAAACAATGAGTAAACAGGGCTGTATTTGATAGCAAAAACAAAGGGAATTAAAATACTCCAGCAACATAGATATTAGGTGCGTTCATTTGTGCAAACGTGAGACCAAAATTCAATGAGCTTTCCTTTTTCATTCAGCAAATGCACAGATAAAGCGGTGAATTTACTTTACTACAAAACTACAGTTTTGTTGCTACACACTTCCTGAATGAAAATGAGTAAAAAAAAGAAAGAATTTGTCACAGAGGAAACATATGCGACTTTTAACCCCTTGTGGTAAAATCATGTTTTAATGTTGTTTCTATGTGATGTTTTTTGCATGCAACTTAAGCTATTTTAAGACATAAATAAATAATTTCATAGGAAATACATTAAAGGGGACATTTCACAAGACTTTCAGATGTCAAATAAATCTTTAGTGTCACCAGAGTACATATGTGAAGTTTTAGCTCAAAATACCCCACAGATAATTTATTATAGCATGTTAAAATTGTCACTGTAGATGTGTGCAAAAAGTGCAGTTTTTGGGTGTGTCCTTTTTTATGCAAATGAGCTGATCTCTGCACTAAATGACAATGCCGTGGTTGGATAATGCAGACTAAGGGTCGGTTTTATCCCCTTCTGACATCACTAGGGGAGCCAAATTTCAATGAGCTATTTTTCACATGCTTGTGGAGAAAGTTTTGGTAAACCAAAGTTATTTGCTTTGATCTTATAGTTGATAAAAGCACTGGGGACCCAATTATGGCACTTGAAAATGGAAAAAGTCACATTTTCATGAGATGTCCCCTTTAAAATATTTCATTGTAATGATTAAAGCCAAGTTCAAAATAGATCACTGAGACAGATGTCACCCCAAAAATATCCATACCTGATTATAAAGTAAAGTAACATACTGAGACAGAGGTCCCAGTTGTCATCTTAACATCAACAACTCTAACATCCAAAACATTTCTTTACGTTAAAAAAAAAAAGAGGAGGGCTGGACTGTGTGTGATGATATGTTTGTAATCTAAATGTACTTTAACATTGTGAGTTGAACAAAATCAAAGCTGAACAGAAAGTTTTAAGTCAAGGTTAGGGTGTGTATGTCGTCTACTGCAGAAATTATTATATGTAAATTTAAACTAAGAAAAGCAACACTAGTGTTTTGTGTTCATTCAAGTGATATAAGCTTATATATAGTGAATTTTAAATATGGTATGAAGTGTGCTCTTTGTGATTATCCTTATAGTCTCGCTTTCATGCAGACATGTGTGTGTGTGTGTGTGTGTGTGTCTGCGTACAACATGTGCTCTCACATATGTGAAGTTGGTCCACTGGGTTTGGGGTTATTAATAGATGTTGAAGAGTTAATTGGACACACAAACCACCAAATGTCACACTACCTTTACACTACACTATAAGGGAGAAAATGTATGAAAGAATTTCTATTAGTTTTTTTCCAAGCCTCACTATCGATATAAATGAGCATAAGATTTTATTTATTTTTATTTTATATTGTGTAACAGGAAAGGATTTAAACAATCGAGCCTGACTCAGTATAAAACTGGTTTTTAGCAGGTTCCTGCTCTGCAGAACATAAATACCACACAGACAACAAACTCCAAAACATGACAACAACCATACAAAGATACAACCATAGATGACTAATTGATAGGGGTGGGACGGTTGTCATGACCACCGCACCACCGCGGTGGTGCAATGCCACCGCAGTGGTGAAGTGCCACCGGCGGTTGTGTGACGTCACATATCAGGTGAATGATTAAACAAAATAATAAGTAAAAATTGCAGTTTTTTTTACACGTGAAATAATAATAACAAAAGTTGTACAGTAATTCAAAGCCTAAGATACAAATTTATAACATTGTTTTATGTTAATACACAAATCTCCGCTACATTACCATGTATGGCGTTTCCACTAAACTGGTGGATTTTAGCATAACTCAGCACGTTGGAGTTTAGCCATGTCACTGTGTTGTGCGTCTGCTTTAGTTTCTTTTGGTCTCCAGTGACAGTGATACATACACATCACGTTTGTCTTCTGTTGTGAAATAAAAATTTTACCAGGTTAAAGTCGCGCGCATCAGGAAGCGCATTTAGTGAAACTTTATTTTCTTTCACCATTTAAACCACCCTAACCCCCCCATGGACCCCACCACCGCAACACCGGCGGTTGTTGTTGATGGTTCCACCGCGGTGGTAAAAATTTGCCACCGTCACAGCCCTACTAATTGATTATTGTTATGTATTAAAGGCTTTATTATATTTCATGGTTCATGTGCAAACCCCGCATTAATGTTCTTATTTGCATACTATTGAAATAAATTATATTGAGAAATACATTGAAAATTATTTTTAATTCAGATTTTAATTTTAAAACCCATGTACGTAATATTACCAAAACTGCATTCTACCATCTGAAGAACACTGCAAAAGTAAGACCAAGTTATACATGCTTTTATAACTAGTAGGCTTGACTACTGCAATGCCCTCCTATCGGGGTTATCAAAGAATACAATTAACCAGTTACAACTGATCCAAAATATGGCTGCTCAAATATTGAAAAAAACTTTCTACAAAGCTTACAATATATGAACCTATTAGGACTCTTCGATCTTCAGAGTTTCGTCTTTTAACAAAAAACATGGTGGTGATGTTGCCTTCAGCCGTTATGCTCCTCCTCGCCTCTGGAATAATCTCCCAGAGGACATGAGACGTGCTGATAACATAAATATTTAAAATATATTTTTTACTTTGGCTTTCAAGTCATTTTGGTTTAATAGCTTTTTATTTCTATTGATTTTTGCTTTATTGTTTGTCTTTTCCCATATTGTTATATTTTAAATGATGTCTTTTATTCTGTAATATCATATATAATTTTATCCTGGTATTTACATGGAAAATTATGCAACTTGTATTTTATGTGTTTGTGTATTTATGCGTTTTTATTATTATGTACTCTAAACTAGGGGCCTATACCATGAAGCCAGTTTAGTTGGTTAGCCAGATAAGTTTAGGATTAGCATGAAAATAGCTTGTACCAACAAGGCCTGTTCACACTGGCTTGGTTTTGTCAACTTGAAACTAATCCTGTAACCCTGAGTTTGTTTAACCATTATCATGGTACAGGCCCCTGTAAAGCACTTTGAACTAGGGATGCTCATATCAGTTAATTTCCCCGACCGACAACCTTATAAGATTTTAATTAGGGATGCTAAACAATTAATCGCGATTAATCGTTAGCAGAATAAAAGTTTTTGTTTACATCACAAATGTGTGTAAACTGTGTATAATAAATATGTATATATATATAAATATGAACACATTCATGTATAATTTTAAGAAAAAAAAATGTATATATTAAGTATTTATATTTATATATAATATAAATTATACATAAATATACAAATGTATATACACATGTAAACATTTCTAAAACATATACATTTATGTGTGTACATTTATTTATACAAATTTATTATACACAGTTCACACACATATATGATGTAAACAAAAACGTTTATTCTGCTAACGATTAATCGCGATTAATTGTTTAGCATCCCTAATTTTAATATGAAATTGTCATTGAGTAAAAATGCAGTTGACGGTTGTCTGTGAACTAGTAAAAACAAAACATTTAACAGCAGCGACAGATCAACAACAGCACCAGGATTCATACATCAGATCAGATTGAATTAATCATATCAGATATTCACGCAACATTACCTTATTAAAAAGCACGCGATCGGTCCAGAGGATTAATATCCAAAAAGGGCAGATTGTCTCTGTTTCATCTACCACAGTGGTCATTTCTAAAGCAAGACGCTTTTCAGAAAGTTTTGCTTTTGCGTCGTCTTTCTCCGTTTGTGCAAAAAGAGAGATGTTTTTGATCAGGGTCTGAGGCCATCAGCGAACGTCTGTCCGGATGTGCGCGAGACGGACCGCGTTGTCTTGCGCAGATACGCGGGCGTCTCCGTTCAGCCTTCAAACACGCATACAAATGATTTCTCATACAAATGATTACTTTATCAGACCGTCAGGGCAGCAAAAATTTGTGTCATTTACAGGACATTCACAAATTAAAGATAGAAAAGTGGCGAAATGTCTGTCGGCTCATGAAAACACGCACCGTTTATTAACAAATATTTTTTTATTTTAACTGATAATGTTAATCGGTCATAAATTCTTACCTTCGGTTAACAGTTAAACGGTCAATGTGAACATCCCTACTTTGAACTGCATTAATTTGTTTGGAAAAGTGCTATATAAATAACATTTTGATTGATAAATTGATATTGAGAAGACACATCCAGAAAAACACTCAGTGCATCATTATTGTTATTCCAGAGAGCATCAGATCACCCATATTTCATACAGTTTTAATTAAACCATACAACAGTGGTTGTAGTCCCGCTCTGGAAATCAACACCAGACACGTAAAAATTTCCTTTAGTTGGGGTTCAAACCTGGGGTTTTCTCAAGTAATCGAGGACACAGGCAAAGTAAAAGATGCTTTAAATGTGAGATAAAGTGCACGGTGACCTTATAACATTTAACAAACAGCTCATTGTTTTTAGATCTGATAGAGTTTATTCAGAAGACATGAAGAACATCAGGTGTTATACGTCACTCTGAGATCTCTGTGGATACTCAAACACAACACAAACAACAAAACCGGTGGATAACAAAGACATTCAAGTGTGAGACACAAGCTGGGTTTCCACTAAAATGTGAAGTGAATCTCTTCAACATTCATAAAAAAAGAAAAACAAACAAATGTGAATTAGGTGCATCAAGTTGTTAGAGTGAATGACAGTGGTATTGGTAACCAACAGCAAATAAATCAAGGCACACTTAGAAAATTGAGACAGGGCTGCATTTACTGTATATGGTAGAGACAACGACAGCCGACACAGCTAGACGATCAGTCACATGGGTTTAACGTTCACTACGTCACAATTTATTTGAAAACTAATTGATAAAAATCACTAATGGGACTCAAAAACACACACATATTAAATACAGACATGAACCATTCATAGAAAATCTTGTCAGTTCTGTAACATCTCACTACAGACTGTCAATCTAGCTTTTGATCTCCCAACAAAAGATCTACTCCTAAACTCTAAACGAATATATAAGACAGGTGATAAACACTAACTGTTACCAGTATTGTACTGGTATACAAAACTCTGTCTGTACTTAACTATACATGCAATGGTGTTTGATGTGTGCATACTACTGCCTGTAGCACTTCACTACCACAGGTGATACGGTTGTCATAGAGACCATTACATCTCTACCACAGACACGCACGCACACACAGGTTAATATAAAATTTCAGGTGTGCATTACTGCTATGTAGTCTACAGTGATGCTCATGAGACGGAGTACAGACACAGGAGGTGTCAGTGAAAGAGCTGGAACTCAAAGGAGACATGACATCTGGACAGAGGAACACACAAACATCTGTTACATCATCTGTACTGAGGTCAGCTAACAATAACTCAATCAACACCAAAAACCCACAGACACCAAAACCTGACACATGACTGATAACATGCACCCAATAATCTGATAAAGATGCTCACTTTATCTGCTTATTAACATATGGACATCAAAGTGTTATGTGAGGGTGAGACACAAGCCTATAGTCAGGTTTATTTCACATAACAATACATCGATATGGATCGATACATACATTTTTTATATTTTTGAACGATGCCACACATTAAATGTCGATATGGGGTACCTTTATTTTGACACTCTTTCCATCCTCGTTCCTTGACGTAAAGTCCAACTACTCCTTTCCGCCAAAGGGCGCATTTTCATTTATTTTCGTCTGCTAGTGTCAGCAAGTTTATTTTTTTCTGAAACAAGAGATTGTCACTATTGCACATTTTGGCAGAAAGTACTCAAAGAATTTGACTTTTGCCATCGTAAGCTTGATTTTGTGTGACATTGTTCCCTTGCTATTATTTTTCTATATTTAAAAAAAGTTTATTTTTTATTAGTTTGTTGTTGAGAATGTCTCAATTGGGACAGAGATTTTGCCAATTTATTTAAACGTTCATGTTATATATGTTATATATATAAACGTAACAGCTTAACTAGCCCTGTAACATAAATAACAATAAATTAATCAAACCGCATCGAATCGTAATTGTATCAAAGAAGTGTTGATGTATCTGCAAATATCGCATCGCTGGTGGAGGAAATCGATATGGTTTTGTATCGCAATGAAATGTCTGATTTACACCCCTAACTTACAATGATTTGATTTGAGTGTTGTGTGGTGGTGTGAGAGTCAATGGGAAATGTTTTCTTGACAAGTTTATACTCGTCATGAAAGACTTAAAAAAATTCACAAAAGAGTTTCGGCTCAGGACACTCCGAGATCATCTCTATAGCTCTCACCATAATAATCTTATATTGTCATGGTGTAAGCTATAGAGAGGAGTATAAATAGTGTAAATCTTGGCTTTTAACCATGAAATAACTCAATCATATGACAAGATGTGTCTGTTTACAGGAACTCTTGAGGGAATTTGATTATCACATGAATGATAAACTTCAGTAGCTCTCAAAGGTCATAGATGTCCTACAGATAACACGTCCATTATGATCACCATTATAAACATGATGTCCAGGCAGCATCTCCTCTCAGAAACAATAAAGTACTGGGATGTTTAGGGTGTTTTTTGAGATGTTACTTCTACTACTAAATTGAAAGCTTGTATATTCACAGATCAAAAGGGCCCTGAAGAGAGAAAGTTTGATTTAACTGAGACGCTTCAAATCTTCTCATCCTGTTACAGAGCAGTCAATGTAAATCTCTACATCTGTTTCAGCTCAACAGTAATACATCACCGGTCAGCGTTATTGTTTGCCTTGGTCAATGTCACGTGACCGGACCCATTCGTCCATCAATCCGGTGTTCTTCATACAGGAAACACTCAATATTTCTGAAGAGCGAGATATATACGTATGACATAACACATCTGATCTAATGGAATGAAATCCACGTGAGCGCCACAGCGGCAATGAAAACTAATTGGCTCAAACATCAATATTTGTTTCAACTTCAGTTCAACATCCAATAAAAGGTTTTCCATTCAGTCATAGATTTCTGCTACAGTAGCTTCCTCTCTAATAGGAAAAAAAGGAGTTTTAACCCCTGAAGCATGACAACCGTGTACAACGTTCATGACTAAACTAGTTCTAGACTTACGTAACACAGATCAACCTTGTTTAGTAACACGCAAATCTGTCATCTGAACCCTTCCAAAAGAGTAGTGTGAGAAAACACCAGAAATCATTTCATTTCTGCACAAACACGCATTCAGCTGGACAGGACTGAACACATGACAAATCAATTCATGGATGAAAAACAAAGAAGAGAACATGGTAAAGTCTGTAAACCTAACTTAATTTACCAATCAATTAAAAAAAGCACTTCTATCACATCATCAGTGTGTGCAGTAGCAGGACACTTTGTGTTATAGGCCTAACCTAACCTAACTAATAGTGATGCTTAGCAAACAGCCCTGGATAAACAACTCATTGTCAGCTGTCAAAGCCTTTTGTAATACATACAAATAACAACAATGGGAAGTGCATTGAGAACTGTATGTCTTTAGGCTTCTCATTCTACCTACATTTCAACTGATAACAAAAGACAGACAGGACTCTTTCTAATCTAACTTCTGTTAAATATAATGTGCTTTACTTTAACTCAGAGAAGTTCTTGAGTTCAGTTTGGCACGAGCATGCACCTCAAATGAGTGGAAATTACACTTAAGCCTTTGTGCGTCATAAACCATCACAAAGAGGCTTTTCTTCAACTTGGCACCAAAGTTTGTTACAAATGCACTTAACTAGATAAACTGCCAAGTAATAATGGCCGGTGTCGTCAGAGACCTGAACCGACATGCTTCTGGCTAAAACCGATCCTGAACTAACTAGTGCAACTCATACTGGTAAACGGCAAGTGTGTTACCATCAGAATAATACCTGCAGTGTTTATACTGACATCGTATAGTATAGCGCATTGTAAACTAACCCAACACTCAGCACATTAAAAACTAACTCAACGCTACTTCTGTGTGAGTGTAAACAGCCTGCATGTTTTCACAACACTGAACTACACATACATTGATACAGTCAAACATTCATGTGTTCAGATACCCATAACCACTCATGTGCACTGCACATTACACAGTCACCACATCATCACATCTGCAGTTGATCACATCACACCATCATCACATCTAGAGCAGATCACATCACACTATTATCACATGTGGCTGATCACATCACACTATCATCAGATCTAGAGCAGATCACATCACACCATTATCACATGTGGCTGATCACACAATCATCACATCTAGAGCAGATCACATCACACTATTATCACATGTGGCTGATCACATCACACTATCATCACATCTAGAGCAGATCACATCACACCATTATCACATATGTGGCTGATCACACTATCATCACATCTAGAGCAGATCGCATCACACCATTATCACATGTGGCTAATCACACTATCATCACATCTACAGCAGATCACATCAGTCACACGTGACTTTCATCACATCTAGAGCAGATCACATCACACCATTATCACATATGTGGCTGATTGATTACACTATCATCACATCTACAGCAGATCACATTACATCTGCAGATCACATTACAACCTCAACACATGCATGGCTGATCACATCACAGATCACACTATCATCACATCTACAGCAGATCACATCACACATGACCATCACATCTACTCCAAATCACATCTCATGTGACACTCATTACAACTGCAGCAGATCACATTGCAACCTCATTACATCTGTGGCTGATCACATCACACTACCATCACATCTACGGCAGATCACATCACACAATTATCACATATGTGGCTGATGATCACATCACACTATCATCATATCTGCAGCAGATCACATTGCACCCTCATCACATCTGTGACTGGTCACATCACACAATCATCACATCTACAGCGGATCACTTAACACATAACCATCACATCTACTGCAAATTACATCATATGTGACACTCATCACATCTGCAGCAGATAACATTGCAACCTCATTACATATGTGGCTAATCACATCACACTACCATCACATCTACGGCAGATCACATCACCTTGACTATCATAACATTACAGCAGATCACATAACTTACAGCAGATCACATAACACGTGACCATCACATCTACAGTAGATCACATCACACCATTATCACATCTGTGACTGATCACATCACACTATTATCACATCTACAGCAGATCACATCACACCTGAACCTTATCACTTCTGTTGCATTACTATGGCACATTTCCAAAACAGCACTGTAGTACTATGTTCTTTAGTAAAGTTCATTACTAAGCTATTATCTCGTATGTATTCGTAACTTACATACATACAGCTCTTGTCTAGGAAGAGACCTGTACTAAACAGCTAGTCTGCACTACAAAAAACACTACTACTAGTGTACCAGTATAAGTGCACTACTAAACAGCTCGTGTCCAGTATTTAAGTACACAATGAATCAGTTAGTGTGGAGTGTGTGTTTGAGTAGTGTGTTGTGTACCTTGTCCAGTTCATCGTGTAGTTCGGACAGGGTGGGTCTGATGAGTTTCTCGCCCAGCGGTGCGGCGGTCTGCCGGTAGAAGTCGATGTTGGGCACAGCGTCGATGGTGTTGTGACCGAAGGTACGGAGGTAGTATGTGTTAGTGTGGGTGTCGTAGTGATGATGATGCTGGCCGCCGGTAGACGAATGCAGGCTGCCCTCGCTCATCACCGTGTCCCCGTTCTGGGCGATCTCCGCAGGCGCCGCGTCCGGACTCGAGGCCGCAAAGTTCACCACCCGAAACCGGCCTTTGGCTTCCTCTCCGCCGGACCCAGACTCCCGCTGCGGCTCGGGCGCGTAATCGGGCGGGGACGAGTCGGGAGAAGCGTGCCCGTCCCCGGCAGTCTCTGACACCAGATCTACCTGAAAGCGGCTCAGACTCGGCGTCGGACCGGCGGGTTTGAGCGCGTCCGGTTCGGGTAGCAGTAGCTGGCCGCTCCTGGCGGCGGGTGGAGGAGACGCCGACATGACGAAAGTCAAAACTCACGCTGCGTGATGAAAGTCAACACACTGATGCTGCAGGAAGACAGAAATAACGCGCCGTTCGTTCCTCCTAACCCGCAGCGCAAGGCGCACATGCGGATGCAAATAAAGAACCCGCGCGCCCCCGGAACACAACTCCCCGCGAGGTCTCGCGCGCTTGATGTGAAGACGCTCCGGTGGATGTTCGCGCTCACGATGATGTCTCAGTGTCCGTTAATCGAGCTTCGCGTGGATGATAATGGTGATGCTGCCGCGACCTTGCCGCAACTCCTCCTCTCGTCCGCGCGAGTCTCGCCGCCTATTATACGCGCACTGCAGCAGCACCAGTTCACAGCGATGCTGGGCGGTCTCGCGATAGGAGAGGATCTCGCGAGATTTACGGAGTACGGGGTGGAGACTACAGGAGAAGCAACACACATACATATTGGTGAAAAGTTTATTCTGATGAATACAAAAGAATATATTTTGATAAATGATGGCAAGCAGCTGATTATAACCATTGACTTCCATAGTAGGAAAACAAATATAATGGAATTCAATGTTGGGGAAGCTACTTTGAAACTGTAGTTAGATAAGCTACAAGCTAATTATCAGTAAAAGTAGTTCAACTCAATATAATTGTTAATGAAGATTTTTTTATGGAACAGATTTATGGTTTAATGTAATACAATTATGAATTCAGTATTGTTTACGTTTGTGAACACACAATACACAAATATTTATCTCAAACTGAGAGTCTGAAAAATTGCCAATGAATATACATAAAATAATGAAATATAGAGCAGAAAAACATTTTAAATTACTTAGAAACACTATCTTTATAATAATAATTATGAATCATTGTTAATAATTATTAGACACAAACAGGTAAATAATTAAAGGAGCATTTCACCCGTGGAAACATTAATCTTTATTAAAAGTGAATCATATTTGTAGTTGAAATGTAACATAAATTTCAAATTTGGTGCCTATTTTACCGAGAAAAGTAGGTTTGTAGTCTCACCCCCTCTACAAAGATATATGACTTCCTTCTTTCAGTGATGCAAAATGATGATTTTTACATCATTGAAAGAAGGAAGTGCAACACTGAAATCCATTATTTCTCCCGTCTCAGGGGAAACTGAGGAAATGATGCACAACCATTCAAAAACATGACTGGGTTTCTAACTATACACATCTTAATGCAAATGGGTGAAGTGTCCCTTTAAATCATGTGGTTTGATAAACGTATAATATACAGTGGATATAAAAACACCCCTGTTAAAATTGCAGGTTTTTGTTTTTTATAAAATGAAACCAAGATGAATCATGTCAGAACCTGTACTGTCTTTATTGTGAAATTGCAACCTATTTCTTAAAGTGAATTACAACAGGAATAATTTACATGATAAAATGAAAAAAAGTAAAATAACCTGATTGCATAAGTGTGCACACCCTTTTACAATAGTGATCGTGGCAGTGTTCAGAAGAAACCAATCACATTTAGACTTAAGTTAAATATGAAGTAGTACATACTTGTCATCAATTCAAATTACTTTTTAACTATTAATGAAGTTTGCCTGGTCCTAAATGATCATCATCCAACTGAAAAAGCCATTGGCTGTATAGAGCTTACTCAGCACGAACATGATCCCATTGTTGAAAAATATCAATCAACAGAGGGTTACAAAACATTTCCAAGACACTGAATATACCATGGAGTACTGTAAAAACAATAATCAACAAGTGGAGAAAATATGGCACAACATTGACATTACTAAGAACAGGGCATCCACCTAAAATTTCTGAGAAAACCAGGGAAAAAATGGTAAGGGGGGCTGCCAAGAGGCCTATAGCAACATTAAAATAATCGTAACAATATCTGGCAAGTACTGGTTGCTCCCTACATGTGACAAAAATCTCCTGAATTCTTCATGTTTGGGCTGTTAGCATTTTGTAACCAAAAATATTATCAAATCCATCTAAAGTTTGTAAAAACAAAAATTTCTATATCCCAAATCCATGTGGAATAATGTATTATAGTCCATTGAGACCAAAGTTTAACTTGGGCCATTATACAAAAATATATATTTAGTGCAATAAAACCCACAGCACATCACCAAATGAACATCATGCCCACAGTAAAGCATGAAGGTGACAGCATCAGGTGACAGGTGTCCTCCTTCTTTGATCTGATTGGTCATCTCAGATATGTCAATACAACTTGCATTTGATTTTTTCTAAAGCTTTAAATATAGAGTATTGGTGTTATACAGCCCTATATCATCAAGGCTGTGATTAGGCCAGAGGCACGAGGATGCAGGAGGTAATGATATTGAGCAATATCACATGACTCGTGAGCGATATTGCAAAAAAGTTTGAAAAAAGAAAAGTAGAAAACAACAACGGAGTTATTAAAAAAGCCTCTTTGTTGGGGAACTACTCTCTTCCGCCATAGATTTGAAGGCCAGACTGACAGGTAACCCTTTCACCTGTTTGTTTTTAATGGCAAAAAATCAATTTTACTTGTAACGAAGTAATATTTGAGCTGTAGTATCTGTACGTTTAGTAAAGGAGTTATGTTCACCTCTGGTCACATGACTTATTCTAATGGATAGTCAAATCACTCATACTTGTTTTTTAAAAATGTGGACATGAGAATGAACAAATCTCCAGAGATTCAAATAAAAGATATTTTATACTGAAGAATGATGATAATGATGTCAAAGGTCCTCTTTGAATGTTTCTTCTTCTTCTTCAGTACCTGCAGATGTTTGGATGTGTTGTGTTGTGATGTGTTGTGTGTATTGACCCCTGGCTTGTGTTCCTATTACTTAGATCACAAACGTTTGTATTACTATCTTAATTTAGAAGTTCAGGAAGTGCAATCTGTTCTTCTGTCTAATCTTTTATAGTCAAAGCAATGTTTATGTCTGTGTTCAGCAAAAGCGATACTTCAAAGAGTTTGTATTAATAATCATGTAATAATGTGTTACTGTGAGCAGAAGATACATAAAACACCAGCAGTGTGCATGAACAACATTAAGTCATGTTAAAGCTCGAAGTCTTAAATGTCCAGCGAAAGATGTTTCCGTATGCCTGAGCATTTCAACTGTATGCAAAAAGACACATGCACGTGTTGACCTATAGTGTCCTACGAGCTGTAACAGCAGTGGACTGGAATTTATGAGGTCTGGCAGGGTTGACAGCCCGCTGGTAAAGTTAACATTGAAATGCAAATGCAGGCAGGGCTTTGAATGAATCAATAAAGCTCTTGGGCTGAAGTGATTAGCAAAAGATTTCTCTTGTCACAAATTGTTGTTCTGCACTGTGTCATGTTTAACTGCATCACAAGCATTAAATAGTGTGTGATATATAGCAGTCATTAGGGGAGGGCTGTAAATTTCAGACTGATTGGCGGCAGGCTGAACCTTGGTGACACATTTAGGGTCTCCATCTTAAATTCAGTGGGACCACCAACCAGGGTTGACACACCTGTACCGTATAATACAAGAGATTGTCATGATTCTGCTCTCTTGTCCTTGTTTTAGTCTAGTCTTGAGGCAGGATCATGACAGGCCTATGTTTTGTGTGGCAGCACATGGCCTCTTGTTTGGGCTGTCTCTCTTCTCATGACCCCGCCCCCTCATCTCCTCATTATTGTTTGATTCATGTCACCTGTTCTCCTCTTGATCTGCGCCACTATTTAGTGCCCTTGTGTTTGCTGTCCTGTGCTTGTTCGTTTTGTAAAATTCTTAGTAAACTTCCTGTCTTCGGGTTTGTTGTAAGAATGGTTTTGTCAAGTGAATCTATGTTTAAGTCAAGTTTATTGTTATAGTCCTAAGATATTCTAGTCTGTTTGATGTTTTATTAATATAGTCTTGTTGTTTTGCCCCCTTGTGGGTTTTTGTTTTCTTGTTAAGTGTTCAATGAAGGTCTTGTGTTCATCCGCCACCTGCATCTGGGTTCTATCCTTGAACATTCCTTACTTATTCATTTAGCTGACCCTTTCTTCCTGACAGAGATAATGCCATAAATCTGTGACCTGCAGTGAATCAGAAAATATACACTGATGTGCACTTTACCATCTCATTACTTTGGGTTGACCGGTAGTTTAACAATCAATGGTAAAGCTGAAAATCACCGCTCTCTGAGCTTTAAAGTGAAAACGGTCTTGAGTTTAAAAAAACATCTCTTAAAGTATCAATGATCAGAACAAGAACATGTCTGAGACTGATCCTGAATCAGCTCTACAAACACAAACAACACAGCAGCCTATCTACATAAAGATGCATAAACTCCTGATGTCTTTGGATAACAAAGTAAAGCTTTAATAAAATTGGTTCTTATTTACATATATAACAAAACACAAAAACTCCCCTTATGAAAATTAACCATGGTTTTATTACAGTTAAGACCAAAAAACCATTGTTATTGTAGGAAAACTATTGTACCACAAAATCTGGTTCAGCCCCAACTGATTTGCTAATAGTAATCAATAGCCTAATCAATAGTTACTACACTTTTATCACAAAAAAAAACCCATGGTTTATTTTCTTAAGGGTCTCGTTAATTGTCCAGGTAACATCAGGTGGATGTAAACTTTTGAACTTGGTTATGTTTAGAAATTCTCTTATTATTCTGTATTGTGAACATTGCTGATGCACTGTATAACAAATGCAGCATTTTTGTCGAATCAACATATATTTCAATGTTATTTAACTTAACAAATTAAGTTAAACAATTTCAACTTGTTTTTATAAATTATGTCAACTTTTTTAAGTAAATTTTAAATTAGTAGGTTGAAGAGTGGAATATTGTGGAATAAATTGAATAATGAGTTAAAGCAATGTACAAACATATTACATTTTAAAAAGATTACATTTCAGAGGTATAAAGAAACATAGTGTTAATAATAATTTGAGTTTATATGGAATAACTTATATTTGTATAAATAATTGTATGTATGTTTAATATATGTATGTGAGTAGAACTTTTGAATATGGAGATTTATAGATTATAAATTTAATCATTGAGTAAAGTAGGGGTTTAAAGGGGTAGGAGTACATAAGTTTTACTTCTTCCTACTTTCTTTTGTAAATGAATGTAAATTGAGTTGTTTTATATCTTTGTCACGGGAAAAAAAGTTTTTATTTTGTTGTTAACATGTGTTTTGTTTTTTCTATTATTTATATTTTGTAATTGCATTTACATGTTCAAAAAAAAAAAAAAAATAATAATAAAAACTAATAAGAGCCTTTCAAAACCAAATTGTTTTTAACTTCATGCTGCATTTTTTACAGTGTTTGAAATAATTTGTTTTTACAGATTCTGCAAGAACTTTTTATCACTACTGTTGATTTTAGCTATATAAATGCCATTTATTTATTTCATCTGATAGCAAATGCAAACATTTAAAAGTGTTTAATCTAGTGAATTAATTGATTGTATTTAATGTGTCTGTTAATGTAATAATGTCTTTGTGTGATGATCAAGCATATACCAGAATAAAAGCTGTAAAACAGTATCAGTTTAGATGAATAAAGCTTGATA
Source organism: Paramisgurnus dabryanus (assembly GCF_030506205.2). Taxonomy (NCBI): domain Eukaryota; kingdom Metazoa; phylum Chordata; class Actinopteri; order Cypriniformes; family Cobitidae; genus Paramisgurnus; species Paramisgurnus dabryanus. The sequence continues at coordinate 36,407,081 of NC_133347.1, forward strand.
ATATGTTAATAATATGACTGATGAAGACAAAAGATATTTTGAATGAATAAAGAAATATAGACACACTGATGTCATAGTAAGGAGGCAGTACATGACATTTGTATTGATTGGAAATGTTTTATTATTCATGTAAAACATCATCTCATCACTCTTGTGAGCGCAGTACAGTACAGTATGTCCTCTATTACATTCCAGATGTTGTTTTTATAACAGTATGAAGGTCTGATTGATCTAAGGGTCCTTTATCATGAATAAATAAACACACAGACAACAGCAGATCCTCAACACACACACGCATGAGCACTGATCATCATCATCATCATCATCATAAACAAAAATAACACAGCAATGATGAATTAGTGCAAAAAAGTAAATGACATAAGAAACAGAGCATTTCAGTATTACACAATCATTATCAAAAGTCATCTGATTGATCCTCATCAGTTGTTAAAGTGAATCAGACGTGTCATGTAAAATCTTTCACTTCATGATCCTTCATCTGATGGCAGATTCAAACAACAGCCTGTTAGTAAATCACTTCATTCATTGTGCTGAGGCTGAACGCATTCATCCACGTGTCTGTGAATGATGCCAATAATACAGTCAGAGCTCATCTAATAGATCATATTATTTTAAAGGGGACATATCATGACAAATCTGACTATGTTTAAGTGCTATAATTGGGTCCCCAGTGCTTCTATTAACCTTGAAAATGTAAAAAAAAATTAACCCAGTAACTTAGTTTTGGTAAACCATTCTTTGCAAGCATGTGAAAAAATGGCGCATTGAAATTGGGCTCCCCTTGTGATGTCAGAAGGGGATCTTACTATAATAATAACCACCCCTTAAGGGCTTGTTATAGTTTTGCGAAGGTCCTACGGCATAACCGCGACATAACCGTAGGTTCCGCGTCAGTTTTTATTTATACTTTTGCGGTGTTGTCCATATCGACGTGCAAACACGCGGGCAGACCGCTGGTAGGCAGTATCCACGCGTGTAACCACAGTAGCAGCCCAACCTCAAAGAAGAAGAAGCTTGGCAAGTTAACCCACAAACGAAGAAGAAATAGAAACTTGTTGTGTATGATTTGAGAAGACCAGCAATGATGGAAGTAAATAAACAATGACTTTTGTTGCAGCTTGAGTTAAATCACTCCTCAACTTGGGTCATCTTTGTTTTCACTGTCGCAAACGAAAATACCTATGACGCAGTTTTTTACCTGACGGGAGGGGTTTTGGTGGACCAATCACAGCGATTGCGGTCCGCATAGAACTAACGCGCTGTAAAAAAAATTTGTGAGGTGCACGCCAGGCTACTTTAATCTGCACTATTCAACCACAGCACTGCATTGTAGGCAAAGAGAGAGAGAGAGAGAAAATGATTGACAGTACAATTGAGTTTTAATTTCAACAAACCACCATTATGGTGATCAGTGTTTGCACTTCATCAGCTCATTTGCATTTAAAAGGACACAACCAAAAACGGCACATTACACCTTGCTGCTATTTTAACATGTTATAATAAATTATCTGTGGGGTATTTTGAGCAAAAACTTCACATAAGAACTCTGTCGACACCAAAGACTTATTTGACATCTAAAAAAATCTCAAAATATGACCCCTTTAATACATTTTTATCATTTAAAATCCTGTTTAAAGACTAAAGACTACAGTAGCTCTCTATAATGAAGCATGTAAACTTGGACAGTGGACATTTTAAAGCTATTTAATACTAAGCATTATCAATGTTTATGAAGTGCTTAGAAATGCTTTTATAAAGAGATTTGTACTTGGCAGTTAACAACAGCACATATGAGGAATCAAGGGTTATGTTTTTTGTGGAAATAGAAAAGAAGGCTACCCTGTCTCGCTCACATCCCAAACCTAATAAAAAGCCTGGGATCGATTCAATCTATAAGAAGACTATTTCATTGAAACAACACCTTGTATATGTGGATGGCAGTGAGCACAGCGTGTGTAGGTTTGTTGGCAGGTGTGTGTACAGCGGGTAAAATAAATATCGAACACGTCACCCTTTTTCTCAGTTAACAAATTTCTAAAAGTGCTATTGATATGAAATATTCACCAGATGTTGGTAACAACCCATGCAATCCACACATTCAGAGAAATCAAACCATAGATGAACATTAATTAATTTATGTGTAATCATGGAAGATGGCTTTCAGATTCTCTCCAATTGAGAGTTTCCCTGGCTGTGTTTTTGGGGTATGTTTTACCCATCATGAGATGTTTCTTGGTAATAAAAACACAGTTTTATAGGCCATTGATTGGGACTGATCCAACTGTTGTTATTTGCGCTAAAAAGGGGCAGGATTGCTTTTTTATTACTGACTGTCCTGGCTTCCATGCCTTTTGCACCTCCTTTTCTTCATGGGTAAAATACTTTTCCCTCTGTCATTTAACATGATAACACATAATTTAATTTATGGACGTCCATGGTTTAAATGTATTTGGAAATATATTTACAAAAAAATGGTGACGTGTTCAATACTTATTTTACTGGCTCTATTTGTACACGTGTGTGTTATTCACTAGTATGAGCTAAGCTGCGGTCAACTTGTTTGTGTGCACGATCATTGTATTCTAGCGTCATGTTTCGTGTATAACTTTGGGACCATTTTTTTTGGTATTCACATGCACCAATGACAGCATTATGGCACGTATGCCGTTTACGCCAGCGTGTTATCAAACTGTCCCTTTTCCAGACCGTCCAGACCGTCGGCCCAGGTGGAGGTGGGCATGCTGCGGTACGGGTCCAACAGAATGCGGAAGCAGCGGACGATCAGCATACAGAGGAAGACAAAGAGGAAGATGACAAAGGCAAAGGTGGTCTTCTGTTCAAGGGTCATGCCAGCGCCCGCCGTCTGGATGGAGGAGGTGAACGACTCAGCCTCCATCAGCCAGGAGAAGTGCATCGGCTCGTCCAACAGCAGACGCTCGCGCATCATGACGCACAGGAGCCCGACATCTTCCACGAGGACCTCATCTGTACACACACAGGTATAGTTTTGGTTTGAACAATAGGGCATACACACCAAACGCGAATTCAACAGTTTGCTTGAGTAGATTACATACAAAGTCAATGCAAAGAAGATGCGAATAGACACAAGCTCCCGTGGGGCTATGCAGATGATGCAAACGCCTCAAACACATCTTCGCACAAGTTGAAAATATTCAACTCAAGCAAAAAATTGGCATGACACGAAGTTAAATGCCCCAAGTAATCTAGAGTGATTAATGCAATGTTTCGCATTTGGTGTGTACGCAGCATAAGTGTTAACTGTACTTATATTTTACATTATTTGCGTATTATTACAAATTTATTATGTAATGTCAAACTTTTTTCTTCCTTTAAGGGCTATTTCTATTTAACATGGAAAGGTATGTCTAGTTTAATAGTTATTCCTCATAGTAATTGCCTTCATGTTTGATTTCATTTTATAAGATTATAATTTTTTTATGGGACAATAAAATGTGCAATAAAACTATATCATTAAATACTATATCATACAGCTCATTAATATTGTAAGAAAAAACTGAAATGTTTTTTTTGTGGGTACTACACAATATCTTGTAGTCTTCTACTATCTTTTAAACATTTCACAAAAATGTTAACCATTGTAAATATTCATTTTTTAACGCATCCATAACGGATTATCTTGCAATAATTTTGATTAGTTTGTTTGGGAGAATATCTGTATGATTTTTAAAACATAGAAAGCAGACTGACTGACTGACAGTGTGTGAATGAACTTGAGAATATATTTTCTTGTAAAGACGGTTTCATCGGACGCACGTGCGGTGATGCGATTACTTGTCTGGTTGGAACTTTACTTCCGGTTTCTGTTTGTTTAATGGTCTGACTAGTTGCTAAACTAAACCTTTGAAGAAATACCTCTTCAAAAATAACAATTGTTGTGGTTTCCTAGGTAATCTGCGTATTGTTTGTTTTGCTTGTTATATAAATAAACTACTTTAAAAGGACTTTATTGTTATTTATTCCTAGCGGAGTTTACTGGATGTTACGTGTGTTCCACGAAAGCCGCTTGTTTATGTTGTTACTGCTGAAACCATCTGTGTGATTAATATATCACTGAGCATAGCGCCATCTAGTGCATTGTCATGAATAACACTCACTATCATTATTAATATTACATTAGGGACATCTCAACAATAATTGAACAACTAGAAACATGTATGGCTCTACGTTTGTACAATTATTTATGAAAACAACAATCAGTAAACAGTTGAAATGGTTTGAGATGTTATTGTGCTGCCTTGTTGGAGAAAACCCACAGCTCACCATTTACTTGTGGACACACTTTCTGACATACATCGGCAATAATTTCCCGTCTATGCATTTTATGTCTATGATCCTTAAGACCTTTGTTCAATTATTCAAATGTAATTGTTCAGCGACCCTTCAGATCTGACCACACCTAACCTGTTAAATGTCTTAAAAATAGGCACCAGAGTAATGTTTGTGGTAACCGTGGTACCGTGGCACTATAAATAGCTCATCTGGTGCCCGTCTACAGCTATACACTATTGTTCAATTCTGTTGAGAAACATTATGATTATAAAACAAGAAATGCTATGATGTTAATGATAAAACTTTTGCTTTAAAGGAGTGAACGTTTAAGATGTTTCTGCTGTTACAGTTGACATAAATGAATCCTGTTGATCAGTTACATAAGAGATTATTTCCAGTGAAGGACACTAGCAGGTTTGTGCTCTTAGTGTTTATGACCATTTTCATATTTACATGACTTTCACTTAATCTGTAATGATTAAAACACAAGACAAACTGTGTCTTGATCAAAACAGCTGTCCATCACATATTAATTATGGTCAGACTGCTTGATTTCATTTGTGTGACATTTGTTGTGTTTTCCCTGAGATCCTCAAATCTGATCTGACTCTTATTTCTCCTAATCTGAACTCTGAAACGAACAAGTAGCTGATTTGATGATCAATATTTATGTAAAGCAGAAGGTTTAAACCCTTCATACTGTTGGTATTGAGTAAGCCTGAAACTGCAGAGATTCAACATTCTGATCAATACATCACCTCTCCTCTTATAATAATACAATATTCACATCATCACACTCAAAACTCCATCTGCAAACTGATCTGGTTTTGATTTCACTGAGTTTTGATACTGAAGGTGAAATGTGTGTGTCTGTGTGCGCGTGTGAGAGAGAGAGCCGACACCCTTTTACTGCAGTCAGGTGTTAATACTGTTAGTGATGATCTTTAATCAACAAGTCAAGTGACATATACAGACGTGTGCAGTGCTGAATACCTGAATGACACCTGAGTGCTGAATGATATGTTATGACTCGTACCTTTGTCTCCGTGAAATAATGCGGAATCCATCTCCACAGTTACAGTAAAATCCCGCGGGATTCACCCATGTCACATACACAGACGCGCGCGACACCGACACGATCACGATCGATTCTCATTCACGAGTCATACACCAATACTCACAGATAAATATCCCATTGCGGTAGACGCGCGAACGCGGCGCGTCGGCGCACAATGTCGCGCCTCTCACCTCTGCTATGTGAGTGTGTGTGTGTTTGTGTGTGTGGCGCAGTGATGTTTATTGGTTCCTTAATGACATATTCCTACCGAATCATTTAAAGCAGTGGTTCTTAAACTGGGGTGGCCCCAGTAATGACATTTTACAAAATACATAAATGTATCATGGGGGGGGGGGGGGCGAAAAAGTCAGAACCACTGATTATAGTTATGAGATGAGTTTATAGCTTAATCAGACACACGAATTTTTTTACTGTTACGAATTTTATTAAATATTAATTTTTTTCTTACAACAACAGTGAATGAGTGAATCGTTTTTTAATTTGAAAGTTCAAAGGAATCGATTTGCTAAAATTAGGTTGTCAATGTATGTAAGGCAGTTTTTAAATGTATTCAATTTATTTGCTCTTTTTATTGGCCCATTATGTAGGCTATAGATTGTAAACAACTTTGTGAACAAACAGCTGTAGTAATTGTGTAGATAACATTTGAAGTAAAACAAATACATTTTAAAGAAAAATAAGAGAATTTTTTTTTTTAAATTAAACAAAAATTTAATAAGGGGGGTCTACAATACAATCCTTTCAAAAAAATGAGAATTTAATTCCTGGTAACTTTATGACTTGAACGTACTTTTAATGTTTCAAAATAAATCTTCGTCTGAACCTTAAATGTAATAGGCTTAATCAGAGCACACTTGCATTTATGAACTTACCATATAAAATAATTAGATTAAAAAGAAAATAGGACATATTTATTTGCATTTGAGTTTGGATTTTGGTCCAAATGACAAAATGGGTGCAATACAAATAAAATCCAATAGATGTCAGTATGTTATTGTTCGCTCTACTATGACATGAATTAAAAGCTCGGAAATAAAGTAAAAAAATGAACATCACAATACTTGAAAAGCCGGTGGTATGAAAGTATTGGCAATTTTTATTAAAGACTACAACCTGCTTTTCCCATTATTTTAACACATATTTTCATGATGGGTATAGTTATGTAGTAATGCACTTGAGATTGTTATTAATAATAAATATTATCATTGTTATTGGATGATATTAATGCTATTTGATCATTGTAATATGATTCACAGTTGAGAAACATAAGGTTTAATTCCTGGAGCTACTTGCGGCGCCGCAAGAACCGACAGGCGGATTACGTCATCGTGCCGCGAGGGCGATTCGAAATTACACTTTTCCCTATGATAGAATCGTTCTCGCGTGACTTTGACGTCACCCGCATGTCAGTTCTGGCGCCGCTGCATGAATTCGAACAAGGCTATTGCCTTAATGCAAAAAACGATTCACAATAACTGATTCGCTGAAAAGAGTCTAGACTTTCCAACGCAACAACATTTAAAACTATCCCATCGAGTCGCTGTTTTATTGCGAAATAATAATAAACGTCGCATTTGAACTGAACCATTATCTGATAAAGTAAGACATAACTATAATCTGCTGAACTAAATCGCGCAACTCAACATCAGACGTGGCACTGTGTGATGTCATCAGCGCGCGGCTGCGTCTCTATGATCTAGCGCTTGATTCGGATTTAAACGTTTAAAATCGGTTTGATCTCGAGACGATCGCGTCAGGTAAGAATCACATTTATGAGTAGTTTCTCCATCATCTGTGTTTAATTAACGTTAAGCTATTTGTCTGAGTAAACTCGTCACAACAGATCTTACGAGCGATGAGTGTCGTAAACGTGTTTGATTTAATGTGATTGGCGCTGCTCTCCTGTGTTATGTAAATAATGTCAGAGCTTCTCTTTATTAAATGCATCCGTTATTAATCAATAATAATGGTTCTTGACTGTGTCATTTATCGATCAGTCTATGTTGACTTTATGAAGACGTGTCATGGAAACAGTATTTCATCTTTAAGAAACGCATGCAAGATATTTCAAAGATCAATAACTTGCAAATCCGTTGCTTGTCATATGTAAATTGCATTATAATAATGTTAATGGCAGTAATCTATTAATATGCGTAGAGATAGTACGTTAATATTATTGTCCACGCCCACAATCATTTGTTATGACTGAAGAGCCCGTGATGCACCCGATCTTGTTCCCATCGGAATGTCTGTTCCCTTAAAATCACTACGTCTCGCTTTCCGTACACCCAGCTGTTTATTCTTCTCAATTTTTTATTGTTTAAATTGTTGAACTGTATAAGTTTGCACAATCTATGTATACATGCTAAAAAAAACATGTGCGCTGTCAGCAGAAACGCTTTGCCGTCGACTCGAGGGGAAACAGAAATCCCAGAAGGGAACGGAATAAAAAAAAGAAGGGAAGGGGGAATCGGCTGCTTCACCGGAAACACGTGTGCACTTTTGAGGGAAGAACTGAGCTGATGTAAAGTAAATACAGTGTATGTAACCTGAACGAAGCATAAGCCACGAAAGAACTAGTTAGGGTTATTAAACAACAGTTACCATTACAACACAGTTTTTATATACTCGCTTAATAATCCTTATATTCAGTTTATTTATAATAAAAAGCTTTTATGGTGCAGCTTAAAACATAATTGTGTGTTGCCTCGCCTCTGTGTGTACACAACCACAGGGCAAAGAAGTTACAGGAACCCAATATATATGTCAATAAAATATTAAAGGGGTCATGAACTGTCTTTTGTATTAGTTTGTACTGTTTTTTTTTTAGGTCCAACTATAATGGTATTAAGAGTTTGATATGAAAAACATCATAATTGAGCAGTCATAAGCTATTTTCTGACATGTTTCATCAGGATGCTCTGTTTGAATAGGCGTGGCGGATTGTTGACCGCACTGGTTTGATCTGCTAACAGTTTTGCTAAAGTTTAAAAGGGCAAACTCATACCAGCAAACACAGAACATTCTCTTAACATTAGTTTTTGGTTCCCTTTTGGTTATCTTTGAGAACCAAATAATGTCTTGATTTTAAATCAGTGGTGTTGATGTTCAGTGTCTTCCACATTCAGTTGATTCTTCTTCACCGGCAGGACAGAGTGAAGATGATGGAAGAGAGCGGAATAGAAAGCACACCACCTTCCACCCCTCCACCACCTCCAACATCCACCATCAGTCCTCCATCACTCCCTGCTGGTAAACATCTGAAATTGCTTTCTTCAGGTTGTTGAGTTATGTGCTAATTTACATTTGATCTCACACCGTGACACGCTTAACCTTTCGTTACACTTGTTGTGTTCAGGGATTACCAGCCCTCTGCCTCTACCAACTCCCGCTGGTGTCTCCAATTTTTCTCCAGGAAGTTTTTCCAGCCCTCTTCCTCCAGTGGCTTTGACCTCCACTCTGCCGCCCATGCTGTCATCTGCTCCTCCTCCTATTTTCGGCTCTGTATCGTCTCCTCCGTACGGCAGCCCTATGGCGCCGTTCGCCTCCCCATCCGCTGTTCCTCCGCCCATCTCATCCACCATGCCGGGCTCTGTCCTCTCTGCTCCGCCCATAGGTCCACCCACCACCGGCTTCTCTGTGAACACAGGATATGACATCACTCGTGGCCACGCTGGGCGCACTCCTCAGACGCCACTGATGCCCAGTTTCTCCAGTGCCTCACCGATGCCAGGTAACACCCAGTGCTGCTTAATTTAACAATTGATGATATATATGTGTTTATATATAATAACTGTCTTTGTCTAGGCATTATTAGTAATCCCATGATGCAGCAGCCCATGTCTGGAGGCTTAGACGTCAGCTCTCCCATCACATTTCCTGAGGACACTGAAGACCCTCGAGTGATTCCCGACAACGCTGCTGCTGGAGGATTATGGGGCTTCTTCAAGGTACTGAGAACACTAAATGCACACTTTAATTCATCCATTACATCTCATCACTCTCTTACTCTCATGTTGTCAGGGTGTAGCTGGTAATCCCATGGTAAAGACTGTTCTTGATAAAACCAAACACTCGGTGGAGTCCATGATAACCACGCTGGATCCAGGAATGGCTCCTTACATCAGTGAGTACAGATCTTATGCTCCTGATTAAGTTCATCTGATATTATTAAATCCAATTTCATTTCTGTTTTTTGAATGGTAAATATTGTGGTGGTGTGTGTCAGAGTCTGGTGGAGATGTGGACATTGTGGTAACATCAGATAAGGAGGTGAAGGTGGCAGCAGTGCGCGACGCCTTTCAGGAGGTGTTCGGTTTGGCCATGGTGACCGGAGAGGCCGGTCAGTCTAACATCGCCCCACAGCCTGTAGGATACGCCGCAGGTGTTAAGGTGAATTTCTCTGACTTTTATATCTCATGTTCTGTCTGCTTCTCAATGCTTTTATTGATAATAAACACAATCATTAAATGAGGATAATGAAAGCTCATCATCTATATAAGAGATATTTAAACTGGCATGCTCTGGGGCGGCCCTGGCTTGTTTTTGGCCCATTCTGAATGTGAACGCTGGTTTGGAGACGGCCAGGGATTTTTTAAATGTTGATTTTCAAATTTTTCTTTGGTTCTGTTTCATGTTAAGCTGCTTTGTAACAATAAATGATTGTGAAAAGTGCTATATAAATACATTTGAATTAAATAGTTCATATGAGAGAGACACTTTCATCCAGCCCGTGAGGTGGTTCTTCAATTGAATACATAGCAGTATACAGTAGCGTAACGAGCCAACACCGGGCCCCTAAGCAGGATTATCAAGGCGGGCCTCTACGACAGCACGTGATGACGCAATGTCCACAAGCAGGCTACAATGTATAGGACAGGACAGGATCATAGAGACATGAGATGACTGACAAAATCAGAAATAGACTACGCGCACCACAACAAAAACATAACACTGGTGACGGCGCTCCATAATATATGAAAAACACTGCTCGTGACAGCACTACACACACATACTTCTAGGTCTAAATACATAAAAAAGATGCTCACACACATAATAGGCTATAGTGTCACATTATAACAACATTATAATTTAAACATCTTAAACATGGTTAAATGCTAAAACTAGTTGTTCAGATAGAAAGAGCTTGGAAAAAAAACTTTCAAACGACACAAGTCTATGGGTTCAAGAATAACAAAATACTATTTGAAACTCGAAAATCATCACCTTATTTTGTCCTACTGTTTTCCATTTTGCGGGTGGTAAAACCATGCGCGTCATGATCCTGACAGCCGCGATAGCGGAGATAGTCGCGTATTTACATCATGCCACAGCAGCTCTAAACTTCAGACAAAAACACAGCTCAATCATTACATACGCAGAAAGATCGATCCATACGCTTTAAAATCATTTGTTTACTTACTGCTGCACTTTTGTGCTTTGCTTCAGGTGTCTGGTGTAGTGTTTGAGTTTTTAAAGCATTAATATTTCTTGTTTGTGTTGAGAAACCAAAAGATACAAACCAGCCGATTTCAAAAGTGCACAGAAACTCTGGGCTCTGATTGGTTGGGCTCTACCGCTAGCGGTGATTTCATTGGGCGATGTAACCACACAGTTTGCACGTTGCCAAGCATTGAAAACCCGGGAACAGAGGATAGTGTTGAATATGCGATAGGTCCCCCCAACTGTCAATCAAAATCTTCCAGTCGGGCGGCCCCTGATTGGTCGGGGCAGTATACTATTAGTTTTTTGTTTGTATTATAAATTTCAACTACATTGGTTGCTGTGTTGACATGAAAGACATAAAGTCACAAACTTATGCTGCGCACATCACACGTGAAGCATCTCGTTCCTCGCTTTAGATTACTCGATGGATTTAACTTTTTGTGTCATGCGCATATTATTTCACGTTGCTTTAAGACGCATTTGAGACAAATAGCTTATGTTTTTGCAGCAATCGCATAGCCCAATTCGCATCATTTTCATTGCACCGTGTTTGTTTGTGTCTGTTTACGTTTTTGCATTGACTTTGTATATAGTCTACTCGTGCAAATTGTTACATTCGCGTTTGGTGTGTGTACGCCCCATTTATGTATAGCATAGAAATATTAGCATGTATTTTCAGATATATTGTATACATGTTTTTATATTTCTGTTTATCTAGTTATATGCACAAGGATATTAATACACAGATGATTGCCCACCCCGCTCTTAAACCGTGTGTGTGTTTGTAGGGAGCTCAGGAGAGGATTGACAGTCTGCGGCGTATGGCAGTCATTCATGAGAAGCAGCCTGTCGTCTCAGTGGAAAATTTCATCGCTGAACTTTTTCCAGACAAGTAAGAGAATCAATCCTGTAAACATTATTATTGTGTTTTTTTTTTGCAGTGTGAAATGCAGTTTGCATATAATGTAACAGTTAAACCAAATGAAGAGTTTGGTTCCAAAACGCAATAAATCCATTTTGACAAATTTCGGTAAAAACATGTTTTCTATACCAAGAAAGTGACAAGATTAAAACCACTATTTTCTGTTACAAACTTTCACATAGCATCTTTAGGTTATAAAAACATAAAAAAATCAAATCCATAACTTGATTTTCAAAGATTTATTATAAAAACGAATTATTTTTTCCACAAAATGCCATAAATCGATGACGGTTTTTTTCACAATTCTATGAATCTATTCAATCAATGTATAAATGTGCATTCATCTTTGCCATGTTATATTCATTTAGTTGAACAGTTGTACACACTGATTAAAAAACATTAATGGCATTAATCAAAACACTTACTTTGTCATATTAGGAACACTGTCATTGCTGCGCGGTTATACTTGACGTCGTCGCTTAACATTTTTCACAGCGATTAGCTGTGATTCTCGTTGACTTTGAGTAAAATTATGGAAAGTTTTTCATTAGATCCCCTGGGGTCAATGTGTTAGCACGAGTGAAGCTAGATGCTGTCGGGAGAACAAGTGATCATCTCCCGAGTGCCTCTTGGATTATTAGATGTTGATGGCTTACGTTTCTTTCCCGTCACAGAAAACCACCACAGGTTTATCAATGCTATTTTGTTTTTGTTTGTTTTTTGATCACGAAGTACAAAGTAGATGAGGAAAACTAGGACTCTGTGTACTCAACGCGCCACCATTGTTTGTTTACATTGCTGTTAGACATCAGATTCAGAGCGATGATCAAAACATACACCAAGTATGGTATTTTTTTATTAGTTGATGCTTCAGATCAGATTTTTATAAGTTGGGTAAGAGCACCATCTAGTAGATAGTAGCTGAATTATAGATGACCGTAAAAACTCGTCAGGAAAGCGTTATTGACAAGCAAATGTTTTCTCTTAATTGACAAGATTACTCGTCAATGGCGGGGAAAGAGTTAATAAATATGTAGTATAGTAGTCCTAACAAGCATTTGAAGTGTTATAAAAAATTAAACTCAGTTTTTAGCAGGTAGATCTTGTCAGGTTTATCTTTTGAAAATTAGATCACCACATGCTTACGTTTAGGCTGAAGTTCTACTATTGACGTTACAGTTACGTTTTGTAGGTCCATACTGAAAAAAAACACAAACTTACCACTCAGAAACGTCCATTAACAACAACAAACAATTTAACATCAATGCATTCTTTGGCACCTTTAAGTCAACACAATAAATCACATGCTGTTAAAAGCGAGTAGATTAACATCTTACCTTAAACCAATCTAGTCCTAGAGCAAGTGATGTTCATGTTGTGTACGTCTGTGTCTGTGTGTTTGTCTCAGGTGGTTTGACATCGGCTGTCTGATCTTAGATGACCCTGGAAATGGAGTTCACATTGAAACCTTCACTCAGGCAACACCTATAGCTCTGGATTATGTTCAGCAGGTAAAGACTCAAACCATTCATTTATTCATTCATTCATCAGTTTGCTTTAGTGCCTTCAGAAAATCATATCCATCAGCAGTGAGCAGTTCATAATGAATGAGCTTTTGTGTCTGCAGTACAGAACTGTCATGTGGCGCTATGACTATAAGTGAATATTGTCACGTTGATGCGTTCAGTTCAGGACTGAAATGTACACAACTTTCTTTTCATAGCCAAAAGTAATCATTGACATGCCCTTTAACTACAACTTAAGATATTTGTTAAATGTGTGTTGTGTGTCTGTAGGCTCAATCCCTCACTCCTCCAGACTATAACCTGCGCTGGTCCGGTCTGATGGTGACGGTCGGAGAGGTTCTGGAGAGAAACGTGCCCAACGTCACCCGCACAGATTGGCATCGTGCCTTCACCGGCATGTCCCGCAGACAGATGATCTACTCTGCTGCTAAAGCTTTGGCTGGCATGTACAAACAGCGCCTGCCCTCCAGGACGCTGTAACAAGAGTTTTCCTGGACTCTGATTTCATCCTAACACATACAGATACAGGCCTAAACTGACTCCACATGACAAAAATGAGGCTTTTAGATGACAAACAGGAGACTTGGCTTTATTTCTGCTCCTACTTTGAACTAAACTAGGTTACAGGGATCATTTAATATCTTTCAATTTTTTAAGTTATTGTTTGAATCAGAAGAGTTTTAGCCTTCTATTAAGATTATGATGTTTAGTTGATGTTAAAGGTGTGCAGTAAGTGGTTTATGTGAAACAGCTTTTACAATATGCTTGATTGCACACACACACACACACACCCTTCCAGTTATAATCTTCAAACTTTTTAATTTGTGTTGTAATATATCAGCCATCTCTTATTCTACAAATTTCCCTTTTTCTCTCCAATCATAAGCATATATGCACCCTAATGCTGTCGATTTGTGGATTGGCAGTTTTTTACAGCCATGACACAATCCCCACCCTCTGCACATACACAGACACACACAGGCATCCAGCAAATGATCACAAAATTGTTGACAATTAAAATCAACACCTAAACCAACAGAATTTCACATAAATCTCTTCCCACACCTTTAAAGGGATAGTTCACCCAAAAATAAAATTTTTGTCATAATTTACTCACTGTCATGTTGTTACAAACCCGCATAAATTTCTTGGTTCTGATGAACACAAAGGAAGATATTTTGAGAAATGTTTGTAACCAAACCGTTCGTGGACCCCATTCACTTCCATAGTAGGGAAAAAGAATACTATGGAAGTAAATGGGGTCCACAAACGGTTTGATCACAAACATTTATCAAAATATCTTCCTTTGAACAAAGAAATTTATACGGGTTTGTAACAACATGAAAGTGAGTAAATGATGACAGAATTTTCATTTTTGGGTGAACTATCCCTTTTATAATTGAACACTTTATTTTCTTAAGCCCAGTCTGTATGATATAAATATATGACATTGAAAGCACATCATCAGAAATCACACAAACTTTTTCTGGATTTTTAGGACAAGTCTTTTGTTCTTAAAGATTAATGTGCATCCTAAGGTTTGACTCATTCTGTAATATGTTTACATTTCAAATGAAGAGTCAGACAATTGCAAATCCCTTTTGTATTTGGAGGTTTTTTTAAAAATGAAGAGTTGAAATGTATATGAACGTTTCCATTATGACCTAGTTTCACAGACAAGGCTTAGCTAAAACCTGTACCTAGGCCTTAGTTAAATGAAAATGTTTATAAACATTATAAAAGATTTTATTTTTATTTGAGACTTGTGTTTTAGTCTAGTCTTAAGCCTTGTCAGTGAAACCAGAGGTTTATCTCTTAGGTGTTTGGATCTAATTTTATAGGAGTTTTTGTTTTCAGACTTAATATCAAATGTTTAATGATGATTATGATTTGTTTGTATGTTTATTGTGGTCCAGTTACGTAAGATTATGTTAGTAAAACACTTGAAAAAATGCTGCACATGCTGTAAGTGTTCTTACATATGATGATGATGGATGTGTCGGAGTGACACAGGACATGACACAGACCTGAGGATGATCTCTGACTGAATCCTGATGGTCAAAGCCAAACCTGTTATATGTTCAAAGACTTGAAGAATATTCCACATCAAAGAATGGAAGGTTTTGTCAAATGTACCCCTAACAACTGTGAAAGATTTCATGGCATTTATGCCCGTGCCTTTCACCAGCCGAGAAGTAAAGATCTTTTTTGTTACCCTGCTTGTTGTTTTTTTGTGATTCACCCATCATATTCTATCCAGAAACAAAGTTATTAACATAGTACTTTGATACAATGCTGCATTGTTTAAAAGCAACATCACATAAAACCAAAGAAAACCTGTAAATACTTAATACTTACTTTTTCTATAATTAAGTGCTAAAATTAACTTAAGTGGTTAAGTGCTTCTATTAACCTAGAAAAAAATTTGCTCACACCTACAAAGTGGGAATTTTAACATGCTATAAAAAATATCTAAATAAAGTCCATAATGTGACCCTTTGAAATAGTATATTGAATATGTAGTATTACAAATTTTATTGTCCTTATCGATTATAATCATTAGATTATAAAAAACAGTATATGCTTTATCTTTGACTATAAAACTTTTCAGATAAGTAAAATAATAAATAACAGGCATCATATTAAACTAGACATGCCTATCCATTTTACATGGAAAAATACACAAAAGCAAGAGATTTTTACAATACATAAAAATTTGCTATTACTTCCACAAACCGCAGTGCAAAAAGCATAGAGAAATTAAAGGCAAGAGCACCACACACTTACAAAATTGAAACAGTGATGTCTTTAAGATTGTAGCTGAACAACTACAAGAAAAGCTTAACAGAATTTACAAAACTCTAAGCTAATGTCAGCAATCTCCCAGTAAGCAAGCCAACCGCCTGACAACGGCAAGAAACCAAAACTCCACTTGTGGAGAAAAAACATTGTGAGAAACCAGACTTGGCTAGCAGGGGCAGTTCTCCTATGACAGACTACAGCTGCACCCTGTAACTTTGGTTGGAAAGGAAGCTTATAACAGCGATTATTTATTTTATATTGGTTTAAAACTCTCAGGTCTGATAATGTGGTAGGTTTAAGCAACTAACAAAAAACATACATTGCGATATGGGCTTTATTTGTCCAATCAGTATCACTTTTCTTATGTAAATGAGGAAATGTCATATAACTCTCAAGTTAAATATGGTGTACCACAAGGATCAGTTCTAGGCCCTGTTCTTTTCTCGCTATACATGCTCCCCTTAGGAGCTCTAATAGCTGCAAGGGGGGGGGCAAAGTCCATATAAAGTCTAATGTACTTGAATGCAATGTCAGTAAAGTCCCTCTTGGTTTAATGGTCAGGCATCCCAATACTTTTGTCTATATAGGTTACTTTTCACATCCATCCTGTTAGAAACATATTATCTGCTATTCAAAGCTGCACTGAAGTCCATTAGTATAAGATTGTGTCACAATCAGGTGCTAATAAAAGGTCATTTTTATTATTTCAATTTAGTTAAGAAAAACTTCCATACCTATTGCCAACTTGAAAAATGTTGTCATTTTATTGTAAGAATGAATTGCATATACAGTATAAGCATTTAAGTTAAAAATATAGTAATATACAACATTCAAAATATGTTGAACCAATGTTTGTAGGGTACAGAAATTCTTGTTCCTGTGCTCTTTGGGAAAGTAAATAACGGCAGTTGTGCAACTTCATTTATTTATTATAAAATCAAAAACAAAAGAATGATATTGATTGTAAGATACATACACACGCATACACACATGGTCGCTTTCTGGAATCAGTATTATTAATCATTTCCTTGTGTCACTTTTAGTAAACCATATAAAAATAAAAATATAACACACTGTTGGGTAAAGAACAGTAATCTTTCCTAATGTAAAATATTTGACAAATTACAGTTGACTTTAGGAATGTGTTATAGGATCATAATAGCACATTTATGTGAGAACTGGCAGTATGTACAAATTTATACAATTTAAGTTCATATCAGGCTCAAAACACATGAATGTTTTTCGCAAGAGCGTTTGTCGTATGAAACTGACTCCACATCACATTACATTGGAGATCTAGCTTTGCAAAAGTCCAGCTTCAGCTCACTTCAAACTATAACGTTTTTGACAAATTTCAGTGATCAGTCTCAAAAAAGAAAAGATTTGAATCTAGTGTAAACTAATGGACGTCTGTCAGTATAAATACAATAATAATAGTGCTTGTAACTGCAAATCCACCTTTGGTAAACCTGAAATGCTTTCAGGCAAAACATACGTAGGTCCTGTACAGAATCATCATTCGTGTTTTATTTTTGTACAGTGATATTAAGAGGATTGGTTTGTTATAAATGAATTGAATGATTCGCTTGTGTTCGAAAGAATCAAGTTAATGCAGTGGTATCCCCTCCACCTCTTCATTTCTCTGGGTCAGAATACGTCATAGATTTTTTTTTTGGGGGGGGGGCATTTTGCCTTTAACAGACAGTGTATATAAGAGGAAAGTACAGTACAGGGTGAAGAGAGGGGTATGGGATCGGCAAAGGACCTCGAGCTACCGGCTTCAACACGTCATTGTTTTAAAAACAACTATTCAACTTTTATAGACCGTAATAATAATGTTTTTGAGAATTAATGACAAATGTTAATCTAGTGCTGTAGAGACAGGGAGATTTAATGATAAAGTTTGTTTATTTCTTGTCCACATTCTCTGCAGGTGAAGGGCTGCTGTCTCTGGTGGGCAGTAGATCATAATGACACGGGATACGGCTGTTCTTTGGTAGGTCATAGGGATCTTGACAAAACGGTCCATTGTAGTTGTTGTTAGAGATGTTACTGATGGTCGGCTCTGGAAAACGAAGAGTATGTTAAGTGTTAAATGTTTAAAATATGAAGCAGTGGAAAAGTCACGAGTCCTGCTACAGGTGATCACTCCCATGGTAGAATATGCAGAGATGTAAATGTTTGTTTAAAGATATCAGTAGAGATGAACACTCTCTGAATCTATCCGACTCTTACCAACTTCATAGACGTTTTTGTAGGGAGGGCCGGAGGCGTGTATCTCTGTGTACGGTGAGTCTCTATGAGCCGGAGACTTCATCTCCATATATCCACACTCAGAGCTCTTGGCCATCAGCAGGGCAGGAGGATCTTTGATGGTCGCGTATGGATTCTCTGAACTGCTGAGAGAGCAGGAACTGCTGTGATAGGGTACATCCTTCACCAGATCTACAAACACAACACAGATTTTAATCCCAGCATAGTATAAAAAAATTATATCCTCGTAAAATGATCTCATACCTCGCAGTGATTTCCCCATGTAACGTCTGTCAACACCATAAGCTCCTAACATGAGAAATAAAGATGCGTCATCATTGTTTACATGAACACAGCTGCTAATGAAAAATCCTGCATCTCTCTCTGTGTGTGTGTGTGTGTCAGGAGATGAGTGAAATAACAAAACACATCTACTGTTGTACAATGCTTTTATGCTTTCAATTAGGGGTGGGCGGAATGACCAAAAATCTATTCCACGGAATGAGTCATTTTATTTCACGGAACGGAATATTTCATGGTATACATGTTTTTCAGCTTATATTGTTTTTTTTGATGACAAAAATGTACAGAAATACACCACTCACTATAGCTTTTAACTAAATGCTCACCACAGTTTTAAAATATGAGCATTGAATCTTGTTTTTAATAGAGGGTTTTCACGGCGCGTCATCAGAGCGGAAGACGCCATATTGGAGGCACTCCGCATTACAACAGAGCAGACACTGACGTATATGCCGAACGTCATCAAGGAAAATAGTTAATTATTGCCGTGTTTGAGATGGTACCAACAGTACATATTGAGAAAAACATTTGGATTATTATCGACTTCCAAAAGTTATTAAAAACCAGGGAAAGGAATGCAAGAAATTATCAGTGGAGCGGCGCATGTGGTTGGTAAAGCTCAGGAAAAAGAGTAGTATTGTATTAGAAATATGATTGAAGTACATAAAGTATAAAACAATTATGCTTCTACTTGTTGTGCTTTATTTAAAGAGTATTTAATATGTACTTTAGTGTATGCACAAAATGTACTTAAACACAAATAAAATTTGCGCTGCAATGCCTTAATGCCAGTGTGCTTAATTGCTCATAACAAATTTTCTATTGTAATGATAATAATATTTTTAATAGTAAATGGTAAAAACAATTATTGCTTTTATTTTTTACTGTGCTTATTTTACAGTAAAGCACTTTGGTAGGACACTGGCTATTTTAAATTTGCTATATAAATAAAGCTTACATTGACATATGGGCTCTGCATGAAAACTAGGTAGTTCACTAACTTATATCGGGATATGCAACTGAAGGAAGAATCGCCGGGTCGTCACGGTTCCTAGAAGAGGGAGCTCGTAGGGATCTGCACCGCCTATAAATTGTAATTTCTCGAAATATCGTGCCTTTTCTTGTGGTCCAAGTCCTTCCCTATATGCCTTTGCATCTTGGATGCGTTTTCTGTTGTTTAGACATGTCTACATTCACTTAAAGTATCCAAAGCGCATAATATTCCATTGTACTCCGTTCAGTTCTTTAGACCGAGTGCCTCCACAATGGCCGCGCATCCGGGTTACTGCCCAGAACGTGACATCGGTGAAAACCCTCTATTGAGTAATTAACTTTATAGACTATTGAAGCTATAGTATGGCTTCATTGTATTTTGTATTTATGCAAACATTACATTAAACATATGCAATATGTAAAATGAACAGGTATAAATATATGCAAAAACCTACAAACAGGATAAATACCTGTATATGAGAGAAGAAACTCTAGATATTATAAATGTGACAGGTGCTATGATGTGATGATCATAAAGTTTATTTTAAGGTCTTGACACCCTTTACTTTCTATTAGACCTCAACACTTCCATCTCTTTCTCGTCTTTCCGATCAAATATGTTTGTACAAGCAAATGGCGCGTCAAACTACATCGCTCCATCATCGCACGTGTCACTGATATAAACGCGAGTTTTGTCTTAGCATGCTTTAAGTTCAGAAAACTTTACAACTATTAGCATTATGTGCGAGAAGAACTCTTTATTTGGCGTCGCAGCTCCTTGCGCTTGCCTAGAGAGACCTCTGCACGCGAGAGACCGGCCAGCTGCTGCATGAGGAGAGAGAGAGCGCGCGCGCGCGAGAGAGAGAGCAAGCAAGAGTCTCGCTGCGTGACCCGCGGTGGATTCACTGGCACTTATTATAAAAATAACACAAATAACTCGTTCATTTTTTACAAGTGAACTATTTTACATGTTTCTCCGTCACACTCAGTCTAACATGCTGGAGGGCAGAGTAAGCCACGCCCACTTATTTGCATTCCGCGGAATAGACGGAATAGAAAAATCTGCGGTAATGGAATATACCGTCATACCGCCCAGCCCTACTTTCAATGTACTTGTGCTGTCTTATACCCATACATGAAACAGACACAGGGATGCTGAACATAAATGTTAATAATGTGTGCTGTGTATTCACCAAGCTCATTGAAGGATCCCCCCTGTTTCCAGTCGGCTGGCAGAGTTCCCGTGTGATCTGGCAGTTTCCTCTGCTCAGGATTCTTCATGTTCACAAACAGTTGGTTATTCTTCTGCTTTTAAGGGGAAATCATATAAAAAGTATGTGAGAGAGACACACACAGAGAGAGAGAGAGATAAGACAGAGCATTTAAAGGCTGTTCTGCTAATCTCATACCCAATTAATTTTTTATACTTGCACAGCATTCCTTATATGTGGTTTGATCTAAACTACTGTGATAAAATAAATCTGTTAGTGTGCAGATACCACCTGTGGTTACTTCTTTCTTTACACTAATGTGTTTTAATGTTTTAATTACTACTTGCTGCTGATTTAGGGGACCTTACGATTTTTATTTTACTAGACCTTTCAGCTGCTTCTGACACAGTAGATCATAATATCTTGATTACATGCCTTGAACAATGTGTTGGAATTAAGGGTAGTGCACTGGTACTGGTATCTTATTTGACTGTTGGAACATTCTCAGTTCATTTTGGAGACTTTGTCTCCACAATAGCTTCTTTTAAGTGTGGGGTCCCCCAGGGCTCCATTTTGGGGCCCATTCAATTCTCTCTCTCTATATGCTTCCTTTGGGACATATTCTCAAAAAATATGGTATTTAATTTTATTGTTATGCACATGACATGCAAATCTATCTGCCTTTGAAACAAAAGGATTCAACTTCGTTAGTACCTTTATGTCTAGAGGAAATTAAGACCTGGATGGCAATGAACATCCTTAATTTTAATGAAGAGAATACAGAAGTAATGCTGTTCACGCTAGGGAGTGCCGCCAGTGAGCCAATAGACTTAGACCTTGGCGATTTAAAAAAAAATTGTGAAGCCCTCTTGCTTCCTTTCATAGGCTACAGGTCTATTATAGGATCCAATAAAAATGTTAATACTTGTTTTTAACCTCTAAATGGTCTAGTGCCGAGCTATCTTGCTGACTTCATCAAACTGTATGCTCCTCGTAGAGCACTTAGATCTGCTGATCACTTATGTCTTGTCATTCTATCGACAAAGTTGAAGAGTAGGGGTGACTGAGCCTTTGCAGTGGCAGCCCCAAAGCTCTGGAATAGTCTGCCCCTACATTATACAGGCGCAAACTCTTAGTGCTTTTAAATGTGATCTTAAAACTTTTAAATGTGATCTTTATTTTTCTATAGGCTTTTTTTATAGGTTTGGCTTTTAACACTATGTGAGAGCTGCTTTCTTGAAGTGTGTTTTGTGTTTTAGAGCTGTCTGTGAGTTTTTGGTTACTGTAATTTTTTATAATGTACAGCACTTTAATAAAACACATGGTGTATTAAAAAGTACTTTATAAATAAACTCTTACTTTTAACATTTGCATCTTTGTGTAAATAAACTGCTAAAATGGGATGACTTAGCAAAAACAAGGCTGATATGGTGTCTGGAGGTGAAAATATTCAATAAAAAATAGCTATAACAGTTTACATTTATTGTAATAAATAAAAATAATACAATAAAATATATATTTTATACATAAAATTATCACAAATAATGAGGTTTGTGTTACACTTTTAGTGGTTTTACCAACAACAGCCACTAGGTGTCAACGGTTTCTTGTCACAAATTAATAAATTACTGTCACTGCATTATTATTACTACTAAAAGGTTTTGAAATATGAAAACTACAGTATTAGACCTTTCCAATTAAATATAGTCTGTTGTGATAGATTAAAATGAAATGTTGATATATTGAAGTTATTTTCCCGCTCAGGGGACAGCGGTAGTTAAGGTTTATACAGTTTTTGTTTACATCAAGACATTTTGAGTGTGCAAATACTGAATTTAAATAATGCAGACCACTATTGTGAGGTGTATATACAGTATCACAGGTGATGATGCAATGTTCTGACCTTTCCATAGGGTAGATTATTAACATGAGGTGGACTGCTGCATTGGGTCAACGTGTGATAGCTGGGATTGGAGAAATGATTGCTGTTGGGAGAGACGTCAGTCGTCTGAGGAACTGTGGGCTCTAAAAACAGCAAACAGATCACACGCAATTACTGTTTAAGTCCAAAGTAACATCAAAACAGTGTCTCTAACAGAAAGACACACACAACACTTTAGTAAGAACATATAAGAGAAATGTTGACATGTTATGCATCTTTACATACGTCTTATATCTGCGATGGTGTAATCTGTGTTTGGTCTCATGGTTGGCGTGTATGTGACCGCAGGCACTGAGGAATCTTTGCATTTCTGTTTTCTGCGGTAAATGATGAAGAGCGTGAGCAGGGTGAGCACCAGAAGTACCAGGACGATGATTCCTGCAATGGCACCGATCTGATATGAGCCCACCGGTAACGCCGTACTCGTCAGACTATTCAGGTTTCCCACGATGATCACACCAGCTAAGAGAAAGACAAAGCAAATGTTGAGTAATAATATAACAAACAACAACATATGAGAAACATCCCAGATTAAAATTCAATTACAAGTCTTGGGTCATAAACCTGCCATTTCTGTGGAAAATATAATCACTATAATAAAATAATATTCAAGTAATTAAAACTTGAAGCACTTTGGATTGACTGACGATCAATTGCTATTCTCTGCGCATCACTTTTCTCCATAGGATTATTTTGATCGTTAGAAAACGCATCGGTACTTCCTCTTCTTAAAAAACATAAAATCAGCCTTGCTATATTTCTGAGATGATTTGCTTTTCGCTAAGTTTAAATGAAGATCTAAATGTAGGTTTGGGAGGAGTCTAAGCATTCAGGAGGCTCAAGCCTCAAGTTCACTTTTCCTAAAGGTTCAGAGCTCCCTCCAAGGACAGCAAGCTACTTTTGTTACAATTAATTAAGACTGAATTGGAAGGTGAATTTGTAAAACCCCTTATTTCAAGTTATGTGTTAACTCTGAGAGATTCATCTTTGTTTCCAAATACAATGACTAGTGAGAGTTAGAGAAGTGAGAGTTAAGTGCAAGTTATAGTCGTGCATAAAGTCTAGGCAGTAGCTACGCCGTAGGTTATCTGTAGGCTGTGCCTGATCTGACTAGCAGTCTGCATGTGTAATTGCACGTCAACGTGGTGTCACGGTAGGATAAGTCCATCGTGACTTTCTGTGTTGTGTTGTCGTATGATTGGAGTATGCGTGTGTGTGTCTGATCGCTAATGATCTGAGTGAGTGCAGGTGCGCGTGATTGCTTTGCTCCAGCTGGTGATAGTTACTGAGACGGCATATATACTCACTCATTCTCTCTTCTCACGGCCAGATGATTACGCTACATGTCTCGCTTGTGTTCTCGTGTTCGTGTGTTCCTGTGGTCTCGTCTTCGTGTGAAGGTCTGCCTGTTTGTGTATCCGGTTTCATCCGTTCACCTGACTTCACCCACGAGCACCAGGATTCGTCACCGCAGCCTTTGTCTGTCCCACCATATCATCCGTATCATCTGTGTCATTTTCTTAATAAACTGTGTTTCATTCATTCCTGCATTTGCTTCCTGCTTTTCATATACAGTCATCACAGAATCATCTGGCCCATTATGGAAGCAGCAGGTAAAGGATCCCCGGCTCGGTTTGAAGAGTTTATCTCCGCTGCTATACATCGATTCACCACCCAGGACAGCCGGATTGAGGAACTGAGCCGGGGAATGAAGGACATGACAGACAAAGTGTCCGAGCTCACCCAGGCGATCCAACAGCTGACGCTACCCACTGCGCCACCCGCACCGTCTGTTCCTCCTACACCACCCGCGAGCGCGTCCCGTCAGGAACCTAAACTTTCTACGCCAGAGAAATACGCAGGTGATCCAGAATGTTGTAGACCAT
This sequence comes from Paramisgurnus dabryanus, assembly GCF_030506205.2. Classification (NCBI taxonomy): domain Eukaryota; kingdom Metazoa; phylum Chordata; class Actinopteri; order Cypriniformes; family Cobitidae; genus Paramisgurnus; species Paramisgurnus dabryanus. Next base: position 36,431,774 of record NC_133347.1, read on the forward strand.
TTCTATCTCAATGCTCTCTCCATTTCTTTCTTCAGCCCCAGACCTACAATACGGAAGAAAGTAAAGTAGGATTTGTGTTGTCTCTCCTGACGGGAAAGGCGGCGCGTTGGGGAACAGCGGTGTGGGAGAACAACGACCCGTGTACCCAGAGTTTCGAGGCGCTGTCAGCGATGATGAGGAAGGTCTTTGATCGATCGGCAGTTGGAAGAGATGCGGCTAGGAAATTGGCCGATCTGCGTCAGGGTACACGGTCCGTTTTGGATTTTGCCATCGACTTTCGTACGCTAGCGGCGGACACGCATTGGAACGAAGAGGCGCAGTGGGATATTTTCCTGCATGGGTTAACCGGCCGCATCCAGCGTGAACTTCAGCACGGGGAGATTCCTGCCTCTCTTAATGGTCTCATCGATGCGGCTATCCGAGCGGATATCCGACAAAGGAGTATTCCGGCTTACGACGACGAAGGGGTTGTTCACGCTGTTCTGGAAAGAAGACCGCCATCGAGAGAGAGTGCGGCCGGTTCCTCCATGTCCGATCCGGAGCCCATGCAGGTGGGTCGAGCTCGGCTTTCCCGGGAGGAGAGGATTCGCCGTCGAGCACTGGGGCTTTGCCTATATTGCGGAGAGGCCGGGCACCTCCTCCATCGGTGTCCGGTAAAAGGCAACGCTCGGGAGTAGTGCTGGGGTTACTTTCGGGCGGAATCTCTTCAGCAAAGACCCCGTTAACATCTACCCTCCTCCCGGCGAAGCTGCGGTGGCGCAACATACATCTCACCTGTGATGCACTACTGGACTCGGGAGCCGAGGGGAATTTAATCGATCACCATTTCGCATGTAAGCTCCAGGTTCCGTTGACAGCTCTCTCCAAACCCATTTCACCCTTCGCATTAAATGGTAGTGAATTATCTGTCATCACTCACATCACGGACCCGGTCACCATCTGTATTTCTGGCAACCATTCTGAGACTTTGCAGTTCTATGTTACTATTTCCCCTCTGGCTCCCATTGTACTTGGACATCCTTGGCTGCTAAAACACAACCCATCTGTCAACTGGAGATTAGGAACTATCACCGGTTGGAGTGAAGCTTGTCATAAGTCTTGTCTTGTCTCTGCTTGTATACCTGTCTCTGCGTCTGTGTTTCAGGAGGAGACGGTGGACTTAGCTAACGTGCCCGCTGAGTACCATGACCTGAAGGGAGTGTTCAGTAAGTCCCGGGCCGCTTCTCTACCTCCACACCGTCCCTATGACTGTGCCATAGATTTACTGCCAGGTACGTCTCCGCCTAAAGGCAAACTTTACTCTCTTTCTGTTCCTGAGATGGAGGCCATGGAGAAATACATTTCTGATTCTCTGGCAACCGGGTTCATTCGCCCTTCTTCATCTCCAGCAGGGGCGGGGTTCTTTTTTGTTGGTAAGAAGGATGGATCCTTGCGACCTTGTATTGATTACCGAGGGTTGAATAACATTACGGTAAAGAATACTTATCCTTTGCCGTTAATGTCTTCGGCCTTCGAGAGGTTGCAAGGAGCATCCGTCTTCACAAAACTGGATTTACGTAATGCTTATAATTTGGTCCGCATAAGGGAGGGGGATGAATGGAAAACTGCTTTTAACACCCCTCGTGGCCATTTTGAGTACTGCGTGATGCCTTTCGGATTATCCAACTCGCCAGCAGTTTTCCAAGCACTCGTTAATGACGTGTTGCGAGACATGGTCGATCAGTTTCTGTATGTCTACCTGGACGACATACTGATTTTTTCTACGTCTCTCCAGGAACATGTGCAACACGTACGACGAGTGCTTCTTAGGTTGCTAGAGAATGGGCTTTTTGTCAAGGCGGAGAAATGCGAATTTCATGCACAGTCTGTTTCCTTCCTAGGGCACATCATTTCGACTGAGGGTGTCCGTATGGATCCGGAGAAAGTTAAGGCTGTGGTGGATTGGCCATCCCCAGAGTCTCGCAAGGCCCTGCAGAGATTTCTGGGGTTCGCCAATTTTTACCGGCGTTTTATTCGCAATTTCAGCCAACTAGCCGCACCTCTGACCGCCTTGACCTCCCCTAGCACGGCGTTCAGGTGGTCGGATGCAGCCCAGACTGCATTCGCCAAACTGAAAGGCTGCTTCGTTTCAGCCCCGATTCTCGTGGCCCCTGACCGTAAACGCCAGTTCATAGTGGAGGTCGATGCGTCAGATGTGGGGGTAGGAGCCGTGTTGTCTCAACGCACATCCTCAGACGGAAAGGTGCATCCCTGCGCGTTTTACTCTCATCGCTTATCGCCTGCTGAACGTAATTATGACATTGGTAATCGGGAATTGTTGGCTGTTAAACTAGCACTGGAAGAATGGCGTCATTGGCTTGAGGGGTCGGGTGTGCCTTTTATAGTTTACACTGATCACAAGAATCTCGAATACATCAAATCTGCTAAACGTTTGAACTCTAGGCAGGCTCGGTGGGCTTTATTTTTCGGTCGTTTCAAGTTTACATTGTCCTACCGTCCAGGTTCTAAAAACACCAAACCTGATGCTTTGTCCCGCATTTTTGAGCGTCCCGATCGTGTTTCCTCTCCCGAGCCTATTTTACCGGAGACTCTATTCATCTCCGCGCTCTCATGGGAGATCGAATCGAAGGTAACTAAAGCCTTAGAAGGGGTAACGCCCCCAGCCCGTTGCCCACCGAACCGGTTATTTGTGCCAGAGGGACTGAGATCAGAGGTACTTAAATGGAGCCATAATTCCAGTATAGCTTGCCATCCAGGGGTCAGTCGAACCAAGTTTTTGGTTAAGCAAAGATTTTGGTGGCCAGGGATGGCTCGTGACACACACGATTTTGTATTGGCTTGTTCGGTTTGCGCTGTCGGTAAGGCGTCTAATCGTCCTCCTGACGGATTACTTAGACCGCTGCCAGTCCCTTCGAGACCCTGGTCCCATATTTCGCTCGATTTCATTACCGCCCTCCCACCCTCCCAGGGTAATACGGTGATTTTAACCGTAGTGGACCGATTCTCGAAGGCGGCTCATTTTATTCCCTTGCCCAAATTGCCTTCAGCCAAGGAGACAGCGGTCGCTATCGTTGATCACGTATTCCGGTTACATGGCCTTCCGACAGACGTGGTCTCCGATAGGGGTCCTCAATTTATATCTAAATTTTGGCGAGAGTTCTGCAGATTGCTAGGGGCTACGGTTAGTTTGTCTTCGGGGTTTCATCCTCAGACCAATGGTCAAACCGAACGAGCCAATCAGGATGTGGAAAGAGTGTTGCGATGTTTGGCCTCCAAGAATCCTTCCTCCTGGAGTCAACAACTCTCTATGGTGGAGTACACGCACAATTCATTACCAGTGTCAGCTACGGGCCTATCTCCGTTTAAGTGTAGTTTAGGGTACCAACCACCATTATTTCCCAGTCTGGAGTCCGAGGTCGCGGTCCCCTCCGCGCACGCTTTTGTCCAGAGGTGCCGTCGCACTTGGAGTAGGGCACGTGAGGTCATACTCCAAGTGAGACAACGCACCAAGGCTAAGGCCGATCGCCACCGGTCGAAGCCTCCCGTTTACGTCGTGGGTCAAAAAGTGTGGCTTTCTACTCAGAATATTCCGATGCGTTCCGTCTCGAATAAGTTGACTCCCAAATTTATCGGCCCGTTTTCTGTTGCTAAGATCATTAACCCAGTAACAGTCCGCCTTAATCTCCCTCCTGTGTACAGACGAATTCATCCGGTTTTCCATATTTCCAAAATCAAACCCGTGTTTAAATCTCGTCTTAATCCGCCGGTCCCGGTTCCCCCCCCGCCTCGTATCGTAGATGGGGAACCAACTTATTCGATTAATCGTATTCTGGACTCTAGACGGAGGGGACGCGGATTTCAGTATTTGGTGGATTGGGAAGGTTACGGTCCGGAGGAGAGAAGTTGGGTTCCTGCTCGGGACATATTGGATCACTCCCTTATTGATGAATTCCATCACAGGGCTAGGAGCCGTCAGGTGACGTCCGTGGGGGAGGGGGTACTGTCACGGTAGGATAAGTCCATCGTGACTTTCTGTGTTGTGTTGTCGTATGATTGGAGTATGCGTGTGTGTGTCTGATCGCTAATGATCTGAGTGAGTGCAGGTGCGCGTGATTGCTTTGCTCCAGCTGGTGATAGTTACTGAGACGGCATATATACTCACTCATTCTCTCTTCTCACGGCCAGATGATTACGCTACATGTCTCGCTTGTGTTCTCGTGTTCGTGTGTTCCTGTGGTCTCGTCTTCGTGTGAAGGTCTGCCTGTTTGTGTATCCGGTTTCATCCGTTCACCTGACTTCACCCACGAGCACCAGGATTCGTCACCGCAGCCTTTGTCTGTCCCACCATATCATCCGTATCATCTGTGTCATTTTCTTAATAAACTGTGTTTCATTCATTCCTGCATTTGCTTCCTGCTTTTCATATACAGTCATCACACGTGGATGACGACGCAGATGTATAAATGAAAACTTACGCGTAGAGTACGGCATCGAGACTATGTCGTAGGACTAGTACGCACAACTATAATGAGCCTTTTATAGAAGTGAGAGTTAAAGAATTGAAAGTGAAAAGCTGGGGTTGTTGTGAGAGCAATACTACATCAACATTTATTTTGTCTTAGGAAGGCAGAACAAAGAGGGTTTCCAGCAAACACAGAACGTTCCCCTGACTTTAGTCTTTTGTTCCTTTATGTTTTTTGTTTTTTTTTGAAAAACAAAATAATAAAGTTCTGGGAACGTCCTGTTTAGGATTTATCTTTGAAACCATTAAGTAATTTTCCCAGAATGTTGCAAAAAAAAAACTTCTACAGAATGTTCTTTAATAATGTAACAAATAAACCTCACTTTTCACTGAATGTTATCCATTTGAATGTTATGATTTTTTTGAGGAAATGAAGTCAAAACATAATTGAGCCCATTATACCTTTAGGGTTAGGGTATTCTTCACCAGTGCACACTTTCTCCTGTGCTCGGCAAAAAAGCAGCAAACTCACGTCATTTAAAAATGAACGTCATTTCATTTCACCTCAGAGACAAACATAATCTTAGCAATTTAATTTTTTTCTTTCTTCATTTAGTAGCTTATGTAGGAGCCATTTTGTTCATGTCCACTAGGTGGCACTTGGTGAACTATATAATTAAGCACAAGTCTAATGACGGACAGGTGGGGAAGGAAGCATATGGTTTTTTACCGTGACAACTGGTAGCGTGCAGGGAGTTAAGTTGCATTGCTTGATTTTGATGGTATGCGTTTTTTAAAGAAATGGATTATAAATTGCTGTTCTTGAAGAAACTTTGGATGAAGCAATAAAGAACTGTCTTTAATCTTATTCCCGACTGCATGGACCTTTTAATCACGTGTCAAATACCTTCTACATTCCCCAACGATACAGCTTATTGGAAGCCGTAACAGCTTAAATATGTGAGAATTAATATACATTTGAGTGATTTCCCATTGATTTGATACATCTATAGTATATGTAGAAAATATGATGTTAAAGGAGTAGTCCACTTATAGATGGGGCCCATTGACTTACCATAGTATATTTTTCCTACTATAGAAAGTCAATGGACTCCATCTTTAAAGTAGACTACTCCTTTAAAGTCATAATGAGATGGAAATAGTGTTTGTCTTAATTTTTCCGTAGTAATGTATATTCTAGTGGAACTGCTGCTGAAATGGGAAAAATTGGTAGGGTCACAGGTGAGATTTGAATTGGTCCATTGAGAATTGACTGGACCATTGAAAGTTGGGTCATGTTGCTATCTGCTGATCACGGTGATCTTTTCCAGGGCCCTGCCCTCCCAGAAGTAAAGAGATACCGTTTCAAGGAGGGAGATTAGTGTTGTTTGTGATTCCAGATTATGAGGGCACATTCATTTTTTTTTAAATAATGAAGCTCACAGATAAGTCATTTGTAAAAAATACCACAATATTCCAAAAAAATATTTACATTTTTTATTTCAATTTCATTCTGACTTTTGATTAAACTGATTAAACTGCTGTGGTAAAATCTGTTAACCTAAAGTTACTGAAATGTTTATTTATTTGTCATGTTGTTTTACCTCATATACTAAACATTATTTCAGCGATTTCTTTTTTCTTTCTTCATTTAGTTACTTAAATATTTGAGAACGAATATATATTTGAGTGCTAACACTTTATAATTAAGGGTTATGTATCATGATGAACTAATACCTAAATAAATTCTTACTTAAATATAAACTAATGCTGAGTTAAGATATGTGCTGCACATAAACTAATAAAGAGTCATCTTTAACTACAAGACAACTCAACAGATGAATTCAGTGTTAATTAATACATTCAAAGTAGTTCTTGAAAAGTGTTTTGTGTTAAACAGACAGAATATCTCCCTTTGCAGTCAATTTTGAGTTTTGTAATGATGCAGAAACAGCAAAAATAAATAAAGTAGAAAAAGTGAAAAGGCATAATAGTGCCCCTTTAATGTTATTTACCCTGATCACAGCGTGAGCCTTTCCAGCCGGGGTTACAATAGCAGGTGCCGGTCATGTGATCACACGTGGAGTTATGGAGACAATCACACACCTGTCGACAGCCGTATCCATACGTACCAGCAGGACATTCTGAAAGTGTGTGGAGGAAGAGTGTGATGAAGATATTCAGACTTTAACACACACACAAACTCACAGTCCTGTTGAAAAACACTCACTCTTTTCACAGTGACGTCCCATGAAGCCAGTGCGACACGTACACCGACCCGAGATATGATCGCAGTCAGCGCCGTTCTCACACTGACACGCCTGTGCGCAGTCTTTCCCATAGAAACCCAACGGACAGCCTGCAGTCACAAAACATATCACATCTCTTACAACAATACAATATACTAACATAATAAAAACTGTTCACATTTAAAGAGGAACTAAGTGATTCATTTTGAAAATGCAAGCATAACTTTTCAAACCGGTTTTCTTTCATTTGCCAGTCAGAATGCAACGTTTGATTGAAGCTGTATACTTACGTTGTGTACAGTAGAGACCCGTCCAGCCGGCCGTACACTTACACTCGCCGTCATAAGCACTACAGAAGGCTCCGTTATGACAGTTACACGTGTGGATGCAGTTAGGACCCCACTGACCGGGTGGACACGCTACACATAAACACAAATCATTATATAAACACATACTGTTCAACTGGAAAAACACATCATACAAGATCAAGAACAAGTCAAGAAACTTTGGCTTTTCAGTAAAGGGATAGTTTAGCCAAAAATGTAACTTCTGTCCTCATGTACTTTTAGACCTGTATGAGTTTTCTTATTTTGATAAACATAAAAGAAGATATTTTGATAAATCTTTCACAGTGACATCCCATAAACCCAGTGCAACACGTAAGCACACACCTGATTGTATTCATTGACTGCCATATTAGGACAACAAATATTATGAAAGTATTGTGATAAATAATGATGAAGACATTTTGATAAATGTTGGTACAGTTGACGGTACCCATTAAATTCAATTATATTTGTTTTTCTTACTATGAAAGTCAATGGTTACAATCAGCTGTGTGCTTACCATCATTTATCAAAATATCTTCTTTTGTGTTCATCAGAATAAAGAAATTTGTACAGGTTTAGAACAACATGAGAGTGAGAAAATGATGACAGAATTTGTCATTTTGGGTGAACTATCCCTTTAAATGGAATTTTACATCATTTACATTTATAACATTATTTAGGTGAAGTGATAACGAAGATTAATTTAAGTAATGTCTCAGTATTTTTTTCTTCTGTCGGCAGCACTGGAGCTGAATGAACTAAATCTGACATTTACCTATATTTCAAATCACAACCCTTAAATCTCTTTGTACATCTCATTTTTAATTGTGATTTCAAACTTGGCCCTGACTATATGAAAATGTCTTTTTATTGTACATTAAATAAGAGAAAGTCCTGTGTGTATGTCAATATGGCCAGCAGGGGGCGTCAGAAACATATCTGAATGACATTAGAATCAATGTTTCTCAATCATGATCCTGAAGAAGACAACACTGAAGAGCGAGAGAGAGAGAGAGTCTAATAGTTCACAGAAAAAAATTAAGTTCTGTCATCATTTACTTAACCTCTATAAATTTCTTTATTCAGCTGAACACAAAGATATTTTGATAAATAATAATAACCAAACAGACCTGGCGCACCATTCACTTTCATTGTATTATTTTGTCCTACTATAAAAGTCTATTGCGTGTGGTTACAAACATTCTTTAAAATATCTTCGATTGTATTCTGCAGAACAAAGACATTTATACAGGTTTGGATCAATGTGAGGGTGAGTAAATGATGACAGAATTTTAATTTTTAGGCGAACTATCCCTTTAACGTGACTGAAACTCACGCTGTGAGCAGTCGCTGCCGATCCAGCCCGGGTAACACTGACACGAGCCGTCGATGGGGTTACACGTGCCGTTATTAGTGCACTTACAGCTCCACGCACACTTCTTACCAAACCTGCCACTGGGACACACTGACATCAGACAGACACATCAGATAAAAGAGCACAGATACAAACACTACACATACTGAAGAAAACACTGAAAAATATTCTTCTGTGAGACTCATGAGTCTTGCCTTCATTGCAGAGAGATCCTTTAAAACCAGGCAGACAGTCACACTGGCCGCTCACGTGATGACACGGTTCATTGCTGTGGACGCACTGAGGACACACCTGACTACACTGATGACCAAAGAAACCTGGAGAACAGTCTGAGAATACAACAACAGAGGACATCAGAGGAAATACACAAACATACAACACACACACAGGTAATAAACTCACTGCGCTGACAGTTGGTTCCTCTGTATCCAGATGCGCACTCACAAGTGCCCTCATCAGGTGAACATGACGCTCCGTTCTTACAGTTACACGACAGAGAACAGCCGGGACCCCAGCGGCCCTCAGCACACACACTGTCACAATGGATACCTGTCATCAAACATCACCAAAAACATCACATAGAGTCCTGCTGTATGATCCTCTTAACCCTGTCCCACATCAGATGAAGGTGAGGGGTGAAGATCTGATCTAAAGCAGCTCAACCGATGTGAACACATATATATAGATCATAAAACCAACACTTCAATCTCAAATAGTAGATGATGCGTCACAATCACAGCCAATCAAAGGACACACGTGATGTTTGATGTTACTCAAGACGTTACTCAGTAATTCTTTACACATGTTTCTGAGATAGTCCCAGTGTTTGGTCAAGCTGATTATCAAGCATATCTCCTCTTGTGTGTTACTCTACAGCCTCATTTGTGTTGTGCATTGTGGGTAAAGTAGAGTTGTGGCAGAGGGTCGTGCCAAAACCCGGACAAAAGCCTCTTTTGAGAGCTGTGTGTGTGTGTTGCCAGGCAACGCTGGGATGATTGGGAGGAAGCAGGCCTAAGGAAACTCTCATGATAGCATCATCAGTATGCTGGACGTGTTGTGTTCACACTGAAGGAATGTGAAGAACACCTCACTAACTTTAACCTTAACTTACAAACACAAATCAATCGATTTAAACATTCATTTTATCATATTAATGTTAGAGGGTTACCACACTAAGCCAGATGTAACTATCACTGACAAAAAAACCCACAGAATTTCCATGACCTAGAATGTTTGAAAAAACATCTTAAAATGTACAGTTTGTACACTGGCATGTTTGGCTTAGCGTGTTTGTGTTTTATTCATTGGCACAAAACACACCAGTAATATCCCACTCATGACTTTATGAAGCTTTAAAGTGTCTTTATATGAGCTACTACATGGGACCACAAACATCATCATGCATGAAGATCTAAAAACAACTCAACATGAGCAGAATTCCCAACCAACCTTCATCCACAGAGTATTTCCTTATCAGGGAACATGTTTTTAAATGAGTTCAATAAAGATTAAAAGAGCTTGGTGGTGATAACAGTGATGTGAGACAGCTGGTGTAGTTTGCTTGGTGTAGCCTAAGGTTAGCTTTTCATTTCTAGTAAAACATTTCGTTTTCAAAATTCATAAATGTTGTGTTCATCTATGAAGATTATCTTGGATAAAAACGTTATAAACTTTGTTTATTTTTAAATATGAATGGGCTTTTGGCAAAGAAACAAGGCAAGCACAAATGTCCCCTAATGAGGGCCAAACTTTATCATGCTGACATTAACCATGCAAACTTAAATACAGTCTCCTCTTAAAATGAACATGAACACAGCAATAAATTAAACCTTTAATTCAGTTTTCTTTGCATATAAAAATTTTTAACAGTAGAGTTTATTTTTAGAAAAAACAAATGCAACGCCTGGGTTCGTTCTGCTTTACAGTGGTTGAGTTTGAGTTGGTATTGTTCACAGATGAAAAGCATTGAATGTTTTTGTTTCTGCTGGTAAAGCATGTATGTGATTAACATAATCAAATGTGAATTCATATTCATTTCTTCTCTTCACAGCAAACAAAGCAAGTTTGTCTTTATTGTCCCAATACTTATGCAGGGCACTGTATTTAATATAAATCCCACATTAACTGACCACTTATCTCAATATTTGACGTGGACATGTCCTCTATAAAATCAACAGCTCTGACACTTAATGAAATAATGATTTTTGTAATCTTTTGCAATGAAATGCTATAAGAGATTCATCTTTACCTGTCCAGCCAGTCAGACAGCGACAGTGTCCAGTTGTGGGGTGACATCCGTCTGCATGAATACAATCACAGCGCTCGCGACACTCCAGTCCATACGTGCCGTCCTGTACACCATACATATCATTTAACAGGGATGCCATTCAATAGGACAGTAATAGAAAAGGATTATTACATTAAAAACAGGTTTTGAGTCTGTAATATCATGTGCATGTATAAAGTGAGATGTTATTGAGAAACTAACATGACATGGCAGATCACATTTGTCTCCTCTCCAGCCTGGAGTACACGTACACCTGCCATCCAGAGCGCTGCATGAGCCTCCATTACCACAGACACACGTCAGATTACAGGACAGACCCCATGTCCCACTGGGACAGTTAATGGAGCAATCCACCCCGTGCCAACCTGACAGGAAACATGACAAACATACAAGCGGAAAATCATAAATCACCTTTAGTACTTTTTCATCTATTACATACACAGTATATATCTATGCACTTATATGTATTCAATTGAAAATTCCTCAAGAGAACTTAAGTTTAATCTGAGCTGCCTTAAAGTTCTCCATAAATATGTGGTGCTACATTATAAGCCTTATTACCGGTGACCGTCAGCGGTAGATTTATATTTTGTAGGTATCTTGTTGACTATGCATCCCTATAAATTAATATTTCAAATGCAGCTACAACACCAGTAAAGAAATAACTTACCTACAGATATTCATGTGAAATATTACACATAAAACAGTTCAGTTATGTTTAGGTGTAACACAGAATAGTTATGCAATGGTGTCATGCACAAATATAGTTTTAAGAGGGCAGAGTGTTTACATCTATAAAGGACGAAAAATGGCTTAAATATATATAAATAAATAAATAGATGTAGAAATACAGAAATAAATAAATGAATAAATAAATAAAAGTAGAAGTAACTAATTAATGAAATGTATAAATAAATAAATAAATGTAGGAATAAATAAATGAATAAATGCATAAATTAATAAAAGTATAAATAAATAAATTAATAAATGCATAAACAATGTAGAATGTAGATGTAGAAATACATGAATAAATAAATGTATAACTACATAAATGCATAAATAAGTAATTAATTAAATGCATAAATAAATAAATGAATAAATACATAAATGCAGATACAAATAAATAAATCCGTTAAGAAATGTACTTTGAACCATTCTTTTTGTACACAGTTAATTCACGACAGTGCACAATGATGGCGCCAGCGCTGTTGCGTCTGTATAATTCATTAATAAATCATTGTTTCCATTTGATTAAAACAGAGAAAATCTCAGAAAAAAGTGAAGAACTGATGATATTTTGCCAATGAAACAAAGTGACAGATGAAAAGATGCTTAATAGATTAGATGCAAAATCCACTTGGCTCAAAACATCCAAAGGGGCACGTGCCCCTGAGTTTCACTGGACATGATGCCTCAGTATTTATGTTAAAGGTCACTAATACAAGAAGAGATAAGTAAGGGATAATGTAGAGGCAGCCGGTAGTTATCGGGAAATAAGCCCCTACAGTGTGATCAGGACCCGACGCGAAGCGGAGGGTCTTGTATCACACTGAAGGGGCTTATTTCCCAATAACTACCGGCTGCCTCTACATTATCCCGCTTATTACACGGCTACTTGCCACATAAGAAAAAAAAATGGACATGAATATGAATTTGAAACATTTTATTGGCATATTTGTTTTGAATTAACATTTTTATCCTTCCGCGAAACTTTGCACAGATGCATAAAATGATCGTAATACCTTATTAAGATCCTCTGCTTCATACTTGTCTGTCTCCATTTTTTTCTCTTTTAGCCAGTCTTTGAGAAGTTTTAATGCCCATTCTGTTTTTTTTTGTGTGTTGGCTTCGTAGCTGTCATGCTCTATTGCTCTATGTTCTATTCTTAATTGGGGTTGTCCAGTGTTTGTCACAATATGGCGCCAAACAGTAATCTTTATTGGCGCGGAGCGATTTTAATCGTACAAGTAGTACCGGCTATGCGTTATTACTTTGGAGTGGTTATTATTTGAAAAGAACGAACCTGCAAATGTCTCAACTGACCAATCAGAATCAAGCATTCCAGAGAGCCGTGTAATAAATGTGAAGAATCACCTGCGTGACATGAACAGGATCCGTCTATCGGTGAGCAAGCGGCTCCGTTCTTACAGGAACACAGAGAGGTGCAGTTGATGCCGTATGTACCGATGGGACACGTGATGGAGCAATCTGTGCCCTGTGACCATAATTAGGGATCAATGTGGAGATTTCTCACTACTATTATTTCAAGACCAACATGAGTGTTTGTACCTTAAATCCGGGCGCACAGACGCACTCGCCCGTCACACCGTGACAGTCTGCACCGTTCTGACAGCTGCAAACCTCCTGACACGCTTCACCATAGAAACCAGGAGCACACGTCTCATTACAGTATAACCCCGCCCATCCTGGCTTACATGAACACTCGCCCGTCATAGGGTGACAGCTGAGACAGACACAAGCAAACATGACAACACATCTTTTCTTCAGGATTAAGAGTGGTTCATTAACTTTCTTCAGGTTTTATTCATATTATATCATGTTGTGAGTTTATTTCTCTGTACTAACAGTAAAGCATCAGTAAAATCTCTTGATGTAGTTGTGTTGTTCAGTACCTGACTGCAGTATTAAAGCAGCTGTACAGCCAGCCAATAACAGCTGCTCCTACATCTGACACAGAAACATATACTACACTACAGTCAGCTGTGCTTGTCTGTCTTATCTAAACAATCACCAACTGTGTCTTAGACACACACAAAATAACAACAACCGCCACATACAGTACACTTTACCTTAAACACACTCAACACTAAACTCTCCTCTCTGTCTTTCTCTTTTTTACTGTTAAACAAACCAACCAAAAGTATGTGACTGAAATAAATGAATGAGTGAATGATCTTACCTGCGTGTGTTATTGGTGTGACAGGGACATTTCTTGTCACATTTAAGACCGTAAAGCCCGTCGGGACAGTTACGCTCCTCACATCTCTCACCCGTGTATCCGTGTTCACATAGACACGCTCCGCTCACGTGATAGCACTGAGCACCGTTCACACAAGCACACGTCTGCATGCAGTCCACTCCATAAGAGCCGACAGGACATTGATCCTGACACCTGCCAACACACAATCACTTCATATTTATCTTAGTCACTTTGGTACATTTCTCCAATCATACCACCAATTACCTGCAAAAAAGCCTTTTAGTTTTTTTTAAATCCTTAGTTCACTTTTTGAAGTAATTCTACTGAAAACAAGATAAAAAATACTAAGTGAGAACGTCATTTTTTGCAGTGTATAAGCAACCTGAGTCATAGCTGAATCAAACAATGGCCCTATTAAAGGTTCAATATGAGGGATCTGAAGAGTTAATAGTTAAGTTGTAATATTTTTGAAAGATAATGTGCTGCACATGCTCATTTCTAATTACTACTTCCTAATTATTTGCATTTGCCTAAACATTTTTGTGAGTTTGCATTTTTATGGTAATCACACAACCACAAGACCCTTTTAAAATTCATTTCACAAGTTGGCATTAACATGTAATCGATAGGGATCGAGATAAAACATATTTGTTGTGCTGTCCGAGGGGAGGGCTCAGAGCTTGTTGTTTAACCCCAGAGCCCCTCATCTTTAACTGGGATAAATGAAACTAGCTGAGAGTGAAGTGATGGGGTGGAGGAGGGATGCTGCAAAAACTGTCACGGGGCAGAGGTGAGGGACTGCTATTCATAGACACCTATTCTACTTATTGGTTGGATCACATGACCATGCTCCTCCCGAACGCAGTTAAATAAACTTTTTAAAAATTGAGGAGTTCAGATTCAAAAGACACTACAAATTACATAATGACTGGAAAAGGCTCTCGACCAATCAGATTTGAGAACCAAAAAGAACTGTTGTATAGGAAATATCAAATGATGATTATTAATAATTGAAGAGCTCAGATGCAAAACCTTCTTAGGCTACGTTCACACTGCAGGCTGAAACGACCCAATTCCGACCCAATTTTTTTTGCACCTATGCGACCTGTATCTCATCTTTTCAAATGTGACCCAGGCCACTTGGGTATGTGGTCCTGAATCCGATACGTATCTGTTCTTTTGAAATGCGACCTCCGTATGAACGGCCATGTACGTCATTGATACGCTACAAACGTCATAATTCTGCGTTGAAGTAGGCGGGAATGAGAAGATAAACAACAACCATGGCGGACGATGCTGCTGAGACCAGTCAATTTAATTAATATTTTGGGTGACAGCTCTGTTCAGGCCAAACTCGAGGGCTCTTATAGGAACAGGGCGGTTTACAATGCTCCACAAAACGCCATGGCCAAATACCTTGCTCTCCTCCTTCTTTTTAATTTTCTTCTTCAAAACGAGAAGATTGTAATTGTGCTGGCTCCGTTGGAAAAATAACTTTAATATTGCAAAAAGAGCTCCGCTGTTGACTACACTGTTGTTGACATCCATGTTTAACGTTAGATACTTCTGCAAACAACGGTGCGGGTCACTTCTGGCTCATTTCACGTTCACACAGGAGATCACAAAAGTTTCGCATTTAATTGGAAATGTGAACAGCCTTGCAAAAAAATCGGATTTGAGCATTAAGCCCTGCAGTGTGAACGTAGCCTAAGTGCATCTGCCATGTTTTTTTGTAAATAAACCTTGTGTATGACCTTTAACTGCAAAGTTTAGACTTCTTTAGACTTCTAACAACTGAACAGCATGTAAAGGCAACTTGCACACATAAAATTTAAACAAAGAGAAAAAGTGGTTAACTTGCAGTAATACTACTAATCCGTCAAGTTTAAGACCAAATACACTACACAGTACTACATATTAGCAAAATATACAGTGGCAAGTAAAAGTATGTGAACCTTCATGGTTTTCTGAATACATTTATCATAAAATGTGATCTGATCTCATCTAAGTCAAGGGTATTGACAAACATAATGTCTAAAAATAATTCTGATCACCCATGTCTTTATTGAGAACATTCAAAAACTTCATAATGCTTGTGGAAAAAGTATGTGAATCCTTGAGTTAATGACCTGAAAAAAGCTCATTAGAGTCTGGTTAAGATAATACGTTCAAAGGTGTGGACTACAGCTACTTTGATTGATAACAACATGCTTATTTATGTCAGCAATGTCTTGCAAAAACAAGCTTTCAGAGGAGCTACGATCAAGAATTGTTGCTTTACATAAAGATTGAAAGGGTTACAAGGACTTTAGAAATTCAGCAGTCTACAGTTAGGCAAACAATCTACAAATGGAGACGCTTTGGGACTGTTGTGTCAAAATGTGGGCACCCAGTCAAAATTACACCACGAGCACAACAAAGACTCTTCAATGAGGTAAAGAAACAACCCTGAATGACAGCCAAAGATTTGAAAGCATCATCGGAACTTGCTCTGTTCGTGAGTCTGCAATACGTTAAACACTGAATAAGCAAAGTATCAATGGCAGGACACCACGAAGGAAGCCACTGCTTACTAAATACAACATTGCTGCACGCCTGAAGTTTGCAAAAGAGCACATTGACACTCCACAGTGGTACTGGGTAGGGCTGTGACGGTGGCAAATTTTTACCACCGCGGTGGAACCATCAACAACAACTGCCAGTGTTGCGGTGGTGGGGTCCATGGGGGGGTTAGGGTGGTTTAAATGGTGAAAGAAAATAAAGTTTCACTAAATGCGCTTCCTGATGCGCGTGACTTTAACCTGGTAAAATTTTTATTTCACAACAAAAGACAAACGTGATGTGTATGTATCACTGTCACTGGAGACCAAAAGAAACTAAAGCAGATGCACAACACAGTGACATGGCTAAACTCCAACGTGCTGAGTTATGCTAAAATCCACCAGTTTAGTGGAAACGCCATACATGGTAATGTAGCGGAGATTTGTGTATTAACATAAAACAATGTTATAAATTTGTATCTTAGGCTTTAAATTACTGTACAACTTTTGTTATTATTATTTCACGTGTAAAAAAAAACTGCAATTTTTACTTATTATTTTGTTTAATCATTCACCTGATATGTGACGTCACACAACCGCCGGTGGCACTTCACCACTGCGGTGGCATTGCACCACCGCGGTGGTGCGGTGGTCATGACAACCGTCCCACCCCTAGTACTGGGAAAATGATTTGCGGGCTGATGAAACTAAGACTGAACTATTTGGAAAAACACAGCACTACATCTGGCGTAGAAAGGGCACGCCAGAGGATGCTTTGCTGCATCAGGGCCTGGCCAGCTTGCAATCATTAAGGGGAAGATTAATTCCCAAGTATATCAGACAATTCTTCAGGATAATGTGAGAGTGTCTTTTGTCAGCTGAAACAGTGTAGCAGGTGGGTGATGCAACAGGACAACGACCCAAAACACCAGAGCAAGTCCACAACAGAATGCCTTCAGAAAAACAAAATCTGGCTTATTTAGTGGTCAAGTCAGAGCCCAGACCTCAACCCAATAGAGATGCTATGGACTGACTTGAACTACATATGATGAAAGAGCTAAAGCAGTTCTGAAAGATCAGAATGTTTTTGTGTAATTATTTTTAGACACATTATGTTTGTCAATACCCTTGACAATATCCAGATCACATTTTATGACACCATAAAACCATGAAATTCCAAAAGGTTCACTTACTTTTTCTTGCCACTGTAAATGTCTTTAATAAAGATTCCCTAAGCTGATCATAGGTCAGCAGCTAGCAAATACAATTGCTAGTTAGGATATAATTAATTTATTGCAGGTTGCTGCACTCCGTTCCACACGTTGTTTGCGTCACACATCGGTATGGCGGTATATCAAAAATTAACTTCGTAACAAAATTTAAAAAACGGTATTCGTATGAACTGGTAAACTTGCCCAGTACTACGCTTCTCCTAATTAATTCTGCCAATAAACCAGTATTTCTAAATGGCCTGAGGCTGGGATTAAGCGGATTTAAAGTGAACGTATAATACGTGTCAAGAGTTAATATCATTATTTTGTTTTTGACTGAGGTGGCATTTAAGAGGCTTTACCATCTGAGCTCCACACACAAAAAGAGAATCTGGTGATCTCCTCCCTGTGGCTGTGATGTGATTATTTTCCAGGCAGTAGGGTGTGGTGAAATCAGGGTACAACTGGGGTAAGAGTGACGTCTGCTGAAGCCAAAGCTCTTATTAACTCATAAAAATGCACTTGTGTTTCTATTCCTGCATTTAAATACATGCTGCACTGTATACTGTAATTATAGCTGCTGCACATTCTGCTGCTGCCGGCCACAGCTCGCAGTCTGCATCAGCTCTTATGTTTCAATCAAAAGTGTGTACTGTACTGTATGTGTGTGTTTATACCTCTCTCCTGTGTATCCTGCACTACACACACACTGTCCTGTGGACGGTGAACAGCTTGCTCCATTATGACACTGACACTCGTGTGAGCAGTTCCTCCCGTAACGTCCGGCAGGACACGGTTGTCCGCACACCGTACCCTAAACATAGACACACACATTCGTGTCATTACTGTGCATGCAAAGACTTTCACTCATCACTGCACTTCTGTAGTGTGATAATAAAGGTGATATGATTTTGAGTGTTTATAGTAGCATTACAATGATATCATGACCTACAGCTTCATTATAATGACATTAGGCCCGAGACTTTTAAAGGGTCGTGTGATACGCACCATCCAACCGGGCGGGCAGGAACATTCTCCCGTCACATGATGACACACGCCTCCGTTCTGACACGGACAGCGTTCCTCGCACAGACGTCCATGCTTTCCTGGAGGACACAGATCCTCGCAGCTACACAAATCAAACACAGATCAGACACACTGACATGTGACAGATACACAGTTGTATGGTTGTACGGAGCTCAGACTCACAACGCTCCCGTGTAACCCGGACTGCACACGCACTCTCCGGTGACGTGGTGGCACGTGGCGTTGTTTTGGCACTGGCACGTCTGTTGGCAGGTGTTGCCGTAGGTGTAGCGCTCACAGATCTCCTCGCAGCGCCAGCCGCGGTACCCGGGTGAGCAGATGCAGGCTCCGCTGATGGGGTTACACAACGCCCTGTTCTTACACTGACAGCGACTGCTGCAGTGCGGACCCCAGTGACTGCTGTCGCAGGCTACGCAAAAAACACACAAACCTTCAAGTTTCTGCACACACGTGCTGTAATTTACAATCATAATGTCTTTACATAATGTACTGACACTGATAAGCAGTATATAGGCTAGACTATGGGCCAGATTAACTAAAAGCTTGTGCCAGGGCAAACCATCATTTTTGCGTTAAATAACGACTGCCTGGATTATTAGCTAGTGGTCTAGTTATTTTTGTGACTGACCTTATTGCATTTGCATTTCTAGAAGTTTCCCTTTCAGACAAAAAATGTATTGAAGAAGATTATTTAAATGATTCACACAACGAGATTTACTAATATTACTATTTACACACACTTGCATGTTATATTACTGGTATTTGCGCCATTATTTAACACAGAAAGAAAGTATGTCCTAAATCCTTTTGCGCTTGAAATGGCTGCAATTGTTGCTCAAAAAGAGGCATTACAGAGATAGGGGAGCGTGTGATACAATGCAGAGAATTGTTTTAACAAGTTTATTTGTAATGCCAGAGGAACATTTTATTCAAAAATATTGTTTGTCAAGCCATGTTAATTTTATTTGCTGAAGTTAATAAAAGAGGAGTCACTAGGAGAAGTCACACAATATCAGACGTTTCAAAATTTCTTATAAACCTTAATTTTTTGTCTTCCAGTTCTTGTCAGTGTTTGATGGTTTTGATGTTATATCTGTGGAGCTGAACTCAAGCTCATCAGGCGTTCGATCACCAGCACCTCATCAGCTCTCCTTGTCCCTGAATTAATTTGCACTGCTCTTAGTAGATTTCGCTGCACATTTTGGAAATCAGCTGTTGTGCCTGTGTTATTTAATTTGCGCTTTTTTAGTTAATAACCTGCAGATATTAACACTCCCATCAGCGCTTTTTTTATTGTGCACTTACACTAATTTGCCTCGGTTAGTAAATCTGGCCTTTTATCTCTAAAACTAATGAACATACAGAGAGTTCTTATCAGCTGAAAGAAAATCATGATACAGGTCAATGTTGAATCATTGGTTTTAATAACTGTGTTGGTTTGGTTGACCCAAACACTTTAACAAAACTAAAACATAAGATAAAGAGCAGCACCTGTCAGTAAGAGTTGGACACACATGACATCATCATGACACTCTTTAACTCTCCCAGCGTTTCTCACAGACAGCTCGCACAATCTGGCAACAATCTTAGGAAAATGTGAAACTCAAGGAAGCTCATAATCCGACAGCTGTTTCTAAACCTCACAGATCTCAGAGAAAAACACCGCCAATGACTTTAACCATCACACAATCAATAAACTCCTAAAGTCAAACAACAACATGATTCACAATAATGTGAAAGTGAACTCACACCTGACAGCTTTCTCAAATGAAAAAACATCTAAATCGAGTCCTCACTGCTCTCCCACATCTGACCCCGACACCTGCTGCTACTTCTCTTTCTTTACCCTCATGAAAATTAACCAAAGCTTTACTACAAATAAAACAAAACATGATTACTATCGTAAACCTATGGTTGTACAAATGCTAATCGATGCTCCAGAAAGGCACACATTTACTGTAATAAAACCATTTTTAATTTCACAAGATCACCTGCCCAATCCTAATAATAAAATGTAAAGAAACTTGGCTTGTTGTCCTCAAAGGCTCGAGCCACAACTTCACTCCCCAAAATTGCACCGAGGAAGAAAACAAGAGTAAAGAAGAAGATGAGGAGGAGGAGGGATGCTGGATGAATTGTCGCTGAGAAGGCGTGGAGACTGGACAAATCAGTGTCTATGTATGTACACAAAGTTTTGGCAGGCAGGTGACCTGAGACTTCCCTCGAATTGGCTTGCATCAGATCACTGGACATTATTAAGCTAAAGTAAAACCAAAGTTTCAGGATTTTTTTTGTAAAGATAAAACTTAAGTTTCTCTTATTTGGAGTTTGAATGGATCGATGGAGGATGAGTTTTACTTCTTTACCTATTATAATCAGTGATGCTGTTTTATCCACATTATACAATGCACCTTAAAGGGGACATCTGATTTTTTTCATGTTTAAGTGTTATAATTGTGTCCCAAGTGCTTCTATCAACCTAGAAAATGTGAATAAGAACAACCCATTATCCCATTAACAATTTTCTGCAAGGATGTGAAAAAATAGCTCATTGAAATTTGTCTCCCCTTGTGATGTCAGAAGGGGATCATATTATAATAATACTGCCCCTTAATCTGAACTATCCAACCATGGCACTGCCATTTAGTGCAGAGAGAGAGTGAGAAAAAAAAATTAACAGCACAATTGAGTTTTAATCTCATGAAACCACCATTATGGCGATTAGCGTTTGTATTTCATTACTCATTTCATTTTAAAGGACACACCCAAAAACGGCAAATTTTTGCTCACATCCACAAAGTGTTAATTTTAACATGTTATAATAAATAATCTGTGGGGTATTTTGAGCTAAATTTTCACATATGTACTCTGGGAACACCAATAATATGACCCCTTTATATTCATATTCACTTTTTAGTGCAAAAAAAGTACATACATTTTCTCAGATACTGTGCGTGTCAGTGTTTCATCTTTATATATATATATATATATATATATATATATATATATATATATATATATATATATATATATATATATATATATATATATATATATATATATATATATATATATATATATATATATATTAAAGTGCTTAATGTTTCAATACAACCTTAATGTTTCTTCAGGCTAGACAACCCTGCATTATTCACATTACTGCTTTAGTAAAATGTGACCCAGTTAAAACAACAACAACAACATAAACACTGTCTACATTAATGTTATTAAATATTTTGATGTTATGCATCCTTATATGCTTTATTTTACAGACTGTGATACTCTTAACATCAAAGAATCGTTCATGTGATTTCATCTTAATGTCAATGAGGGAATTTATCTCACATGACAAAGATGATATCACAACACAGCACACACACTTGATTCAAACCACCCACCCAAAAAATCAAGAGTTAGAAATAAGCATCTGTTTATGAGATTAACACATTAATGCACTTCTGATCTTTAAACACAACACTGAAACGCTGGACCACAACCCACAATCAGACACAATCAGACACAGACTCGAAAGCTTCAGAGTAAAAATTGTGATATTGTCTGATGTTCACAATAATTGAATGCACTAAAGAGATTTTTTTGCAGAAGAGCTGACTGATGCTCGCACAAACAGATCTCAGTGTTGACAATCTTAAAGAAAACCATGATAACTACTTGAAATATTTTAAAAATGAAAAGTAATTTGTGCTTAAAGCAATGCACTCAATATGTTGTGTTATTATCATGCAATGACCCACATTTGACATCACATGAGCTGAGCCCTGAGGTCATTTCCTGTCTTTCTGGCCAATCATTCTCTTCTCTTTGTTTTGCTCTCTGCAGATGAAAAAAGGCCTTTTCTCTTTCAGTTTAATTCTGCGCTGGATGTTTTGTTGGGGTCTCGTGGCCCAGAAAAGGGTCGATACAAAGAGCTTTCAGAGCTAATTAAAGTCATATCAATGCACACTGACTCTCAAGACATCAAACAACTTTACATGGCCTGCCATCACTGTACAAAAACAGCAACATGCCCACTTTATAATTAATCTGCAAAGATGATCACTTGAATGGGAAACATTATTTTCTACATTAGGGCTGTGCAATTAATCGTTTTTGATTTACAATTTTTGATTCAAACAATACAAGAAAAACAATTAT
Source organism: Paramisgurnus dabryanus (assembly GCF_030506205.2). Classification (NCBI taxonomy): domain Eukaryota; kingdom Metazoa; phylum Chordata; class Actinopteri; order Cypriniformes; family Cobitidae; genus Paramisgurnus; species Paramisgurnus dabryanus. The sequence continues at coordinate 36,454,370 of NC_133347.1, forward strand.
TGTGCGATTAAAATATAAATTGTGTGCTTCTGGTCCGTAAGGCACCACTGCTTTGACACGTTTAGCCTATTGCAACACTTAATAAAAATGTTTTCAAAGTCACCGAGTAATCATGTTAAAGGAATAGTCTACCCTTTTGCCATATTAAACGTGTTTAATAATAAAATGTTATTACCTCAACTTAGACGAATTAATACATATCTATCTTTTTTCAATGCGTGCACTGTACAGCGCGTCGTGAATGTGTTAGCATTAAGCCTAGACCCATTCATTCCTATGGTACCAAACCGGAAAGCCACCAAACACTTCCGTGTTTTCCTTATTTAAAGACTGTTACATGAGGAGTTATACTAGTAAGTATGGTGTCACAAAATAAAACTTTTTTTTGGTACCATAGAAATGAATGGGGCTAGGCTAAATGCTAACACATTTTGAGGTAATAACATAGTTTAATATGGCAAAAGGGTACACTATTCCTTTAAATAATTTGTGATTCTGCCCATGATCAAGCAGCCATATTCTACACATCTTCTTGATAAATGAAGAACTACGTTAAAATAGACTACGTCATTGACCACCTAAAACCTGGTCTAAAGTCTAAAGTTAGTGGTGCAATATTGTTTTTGTTATTTAGAGTGCATTAGTAATATGTGCCTATAAACGGGACGACAACATGCGTTTGCTTATTATACACATGAATGTGCAGCAGCAAAAAAATGTTTTTAAAAATAAAAATTAATGGATTAAAATATAAAAGATTATTATTAAGTCTCTTGGACATAAATGAGGACCGATTACGAGATGTTAGAAGGGGACATTTCACAAGACTTTTTTAAGATGTCAAATAAATCTTTGGTGTCTCCAGAGAACATATGTGAAGTTTTAGATCAAAATACCCCACAGATCATTTATTATAACATGTTAAAATTAACACTTTGTAGGTGTGAGCAAAAATGTGCAGTTTTTGGGTGTGTCCTGTTAAATGCAAATGAGCTGATCTCTGCACTAAATGGCTATGCTGTGGTTGGATAATGCAGATTCAATGAGCTTTTTTTAACATGCTTGCAAAAAAACATGCTTGGAGAGAATTGTTTACCAAAACTAAATTACTGGGTTAATCTTTTTCACATTTTTAGGTTGATAGTAGCACTGGGGACCCAATTGTAGCACTTAATAAAATGTCCCCTTTCATACAGCTGCACCAGAAGCAAGAATATTAATGCTGAACTAATCCTCTGGCATACACAGACATGATCACAGTGTTCACAGAGACACACAAAAAAGATTGTTCAGTTTTACTGCATGACTTCATTACATTGAAAGGTATTTTGGTTTAAAATGTCTATATTACATCAACTATTATGTTAAACTGAATGATAGACTATGGAATTAATAGTAATATAGTACTGTGATGTGTTGGTACAACCCTATATCACGAAATTATGTACCTATAGGCACGTATGTCACGTTTCGCTGCATTTGAGTGTGAGCATGTCACGCTTTTCTGTTTGTGTTACTGTCACGTATTGGTTACTCAACTTTTTTGTCCTATTTTCAAACCATTGTCGCTTCGGTTTAGGGTTAGATTTGGTGCTTGGTTTATACGTCACTTTAAGTATTGGTTTATAAAAAAAAGATTCAAGACTTATTCTTTTATATTTTCTAAACTTTAACCAATTGTCGCCTGACGTTGGGGTTAGAGTTGGGTTTGGGTAGGGATGTCATTTTATGTAAATCTAACCCTAAACCAAAGCGACAATGGTAAGAAATTAGGACAAAAAAGTTGAATAACCAATACGTGACAGTGACATAAACAGAAAAGCGCGACATGCTCAAGCTCAAACGCGGCGTGACATTTTCACGCTGATCCATACGTGCCTATAAGGAACATAATTTTGTGATATTGGGTTGGTTGGTTGGTAAGCAGACTGACCATTGATTAACATAAAACAAGATAAACTAAACAGAAACAAGGTCAACTTTGAACGGTGAAAATTAATAAACACATAAAAATAAACACCAGAACCAACACCTACATCCAACAACGACTGAAAAAGGACAACTGAAACACTAGGGCAATATATACACATGGAATAATTGATGACGGGCCGTTGAATTATTTTAAAATAATGCACATCCAAGGCGGTAATGCGGCACGATGTGAAGCGGAGTTACACCGCAGATGAGCATTATTTTCAAATAATTAAAAGGACCGGAGTCAGTTATTCCTCTTATACCACGATTACATTTACATTTACATTTTGTCATTTAGCAGACGCTTTTGTCCTAAGTAACTTACAAATGAGGTAAACAATAGAAGCAGTTATAGCAACACAAGAACAGCATCTCATCAAGTCTAACACAGTATACATAGCCAAGGGTTAGTTTTTTTGTAAGAATGTATAGATAGAGATCAAGAATAAAAGGAAAAGATAGTAAGTTTTTTTCTTATCTTAGGAAGTGAGGTAATGGCGGAAGAGATGGGTTTTTAGCCGATTACCATGAACATTACTCTGGTGCCTATTTTAAGACATTTGATAGGATAGGTGTGTGGTTTACAGAAAAATAATTAACACTTGTGGAACATTTGTCAACCAATCAGAATAAAGCATTCAACAGACCCGTGGTATAACAAGATAACAAGACACACCCAATAAGACAATCAGCCAGGAAGCAATGAAATAACAGAACTACAAAGGACTACAAACATGGAAACCAGAACCTAACCTAATAGTCCACAACACACAGACTTAAAGAAAACAAGACACAGGACCGGGAAACACAAGACAAGACTGTGCATAATATAGTATTTATATGAATAATATATGCTTTCTAATTTGTGTTGACACATGTACAGAATCAAGCTATATAAAGAAAAAGCTATCAAACTGTCCTTATCTTGGACTTTACTTTGATCATATTTAAAGATCAATGATGATTTCCCTTAAAGACACTTTACCTCAACTGTCAAAAAAACTAAACATATTACCTTAAAGGAAGTGACATCACAGTGTTTTTGGCTTAAATAAAGTGTTTCTTACAGTTTCTCATGTTTGAAGTGTATCATGTAATTACACAGTTTTGACTGTGTGGTGTGATGATATTTGCAAGAACTGCTCTTAAATTTCAACACAACTTTGGCATGGTGAGGATGTGCAGAATAGGTTTGTTATGTGCTTTATAAATACAACAGAGTTTTGAACCCAGTTTTAAAGCTTAAAGGAATATTCCATTTTCTTAAAAGAAAAATCCAGATAATTTACTCACCACAATGTCATCCAAAATGTTGATGTCTTTCTTTGTTCAGTCGAGATGAAATTATGTTTTTTGAGGAAAACATTGCAGGATTTTTCTCATTTTAATGGACTTTAATAGACACCAACAATTAACACTTAACTCAACACTTAACAGTTTTTTTCAACGGAGTTTCCAAGGACTATAAACGATCCCAAACGCGGCATAAGGGTCTTATCTAGCAAAACGATTGTCATTTTTGACAAGAAAAATAACAAATATACACTTTTAAAGCACAACTTTTCGTTTAGGTCCGGTCCAGCGCGACCTAACGTGAATGCGTAGTGACGTAGGGAGGTCACGTGTCACATATATAAAACGCACATTTGCGGACCATTTTAAACAATAAACTGACACAAAGACATTAATTAGTATCAGTTGACATACAACAACGTAGGAACGGTCCTCTTTCACCACATTTGTAAACACTGGGGCGGAGTTTCGCGTTCGTCCTCTGTGACCTCTTTACGTATTGCGTGGGGTCACGCTAGCGCATGACGACCGGATCTAAACGAGAAGTTGTGCTTTAAAAGTGTATATTTGTTATTTTTATTGTCAAGAATGACAATCGTTCTGCTAGATAAGACCCTTATGCCTCTTTTGGGATCGTTTAGAGTCCTTTGAAACTCCGTTGAAAAAAACTGTTAAGTGTTGAGTTAAGTGTTAAATGTTGGGCTCTATTAAAGTCCATTAAAATGAGAAAAATCTTGCAATGTTTTCCTCAAAAAACATAATTTATTCTTGACTGATCAAAGTAAGACATCAACATTTTGGATGACATGGTGGTGAGTTAATTATCTGGATTTTTCTTTTAAGAAAATGGAATATTCCTTTAACATTGTTGGAGCTGCTATAACATGCAAAGGTTAGAGACGTAACTTCCAAAAAAGCCCCCTCCACCTGAAGCTATAATGTGAACCTAAAAACATATAGAAGCAGATGATCAGAGGACCTAAATGAGATTTGTGTGTTTGTTTACTGTCTGCAAATCTATTTAATAAAAGACATTCAAATGAGCTTCACATAACTCTATGATTTATCATGATTTCTCTCTTTTATGGGGATGACTTTGTGCTCAAAACATTTACTACACTGTAATGACACACAATATGTACAAAGTTGCTGAGTGTGCATGTGGGTTGGTATATGTGGTTTATGGGGACATGAATAGTGTATAATGACATGTTTATTATGCAATAAAAACAGGAAGTGTCACTGTAAACTGGATGTCTTAAAAACATACTACATGGTAGTTTTTCATAGATTAAAGACAACAGGTTTTTGTGATGGTTGGGGTTAGGGATTGAGGTAGGTTAGGGGAATAAAATATACAGTTTGTATAGTATAAAATACATTGCGTCTATTGAATTGTTCATGTAAACCACATATGCCAACATGTGTGTGTGTGTGTGTAATAGACGGGCACAGCTGCAGTACTCACCGCTGGAGCAGTCGGCTCCTCCCCAGCCCGGCTCACACTGACAGGTGTTGGGGGCCACACAGCGGCCATGCACACATTTCTCACCACATTGAGCTAAAGTGAAAACAAGCCAGAGTCGGATCAGGTTTCACTTCATCAATGAAAAGAGCGGAAAACAAACATGAGGAGAAAGCACACACAGAGACAGTGTCCAGCAGAGATTCACTGCTACTGACAGACACAAAATAACAAAACATTTCTGCAAATTAAAACCCAATAAAAAGCCAGACGTAATGCCATAAAGCTGTACAACAGTCAGTCATAAAATCCCCTTCTCCCTAACCTAATAGTGCCCGAGGGGCCGGCGAGGACAATATGAGGAGAATGAGGACTGGAAACAAAGCTTAGTCTTTCCTCCTTCAGTTCACTCATGACTGAATGTGAAGGTTTTGTCAGCTAGTGGGTTTCAGGTCCTTCAAGCCAATGTGGATTGATGACTGCTTAACCCTCATCAGGTCAACATCTTGTGGCATGGTTTAAGATTTGGCAGGCATATTCTTTAACTTCAAAACTTTGTAAGAGATGTTCGATGGCTTTAGGTCCTTCAGTTGTGCTGCTGACTCCTCATGTGAGCTGTTAGATCAGCGGCATCTCTGTGATCATATTGCTGTTGACTTGGGATTTTTCAGTTCAGCTGAGCTCATTTTATCTGAAGCGCCCCATTGTTTAGCGGTTTGGGTTTAAAGTCATCTGCTGTGCCACAGGCCGGGCATTACAGGGTTTCACAGACTTTTCTTTTTAGGTGTCGTGGTACATTGTGCATCATCTTTAATGCATCATCTCAGTGAGGTACAGTTCACTTCCGTAGTCTGGTACTGGTTTCCATAAAAGCTACATGATGCTAACGGTTTATATGTGCTGTGATGGACACCTGAGAGGGTTTGAATCAAACATTTATTAAGCAGTCATGGCCTAACAGTTAGAAAGTCAGACTCCAAATATGAATTCTCAGGTTTGATTCTCAGTGCTGTCAGAAAATAAGGCATCTTTTCTCCAGTTGGTCCTGGGTGCAGTAGTGAAGAGCTGACCACTGTGTGTGTGTGTGTGTGTGTGTGTGTGTGTGTGTGTGTGTGTGTGTGTGTGTGTGTGTGTGTGTGTGTGTGTGTGTGTGTGTGTGTGTGTGTGTTTGCATGTGTGTGCTTGCATCCCATACAGCCAACAAATACATTTCTGTGGCCAAAAATATGTTTTAAATATATGTGAAATACATTTTCTAGAAAAGAAACCTTAATTAAATATATTCCGGTAAACTCTGC